>NC_049991.1:17228874-17246990 GCF_000003815.2 Branchiostoma floridae | reverse complement strand
TTATAAACACTATCTACGCACAAGTTCATATACCTGTTGCTAAATGCTACAAAAAACTGGTAAAGTACCAGTCTTAAGAAACACGGGTAAAACACCAGTTCCTAAATACTAGAAAAACAGTCATATTGGAGGTGAAGATATCCATAGGGTAGGTGCATATAACGTACCAGTTTCTAAATACTAGAAAAACAGTCATATTGAAGGTGAAGATACCCCTTGGCCAGGTGCATACACCAAAATGTGCATTATTCTAATGATTACCTTATTTGCATAATCAATAAAGACATGACATAGTTCTTTTGTGGTCAATTCATAATAGAGGCTTCATATTGCAGATATATAGGTTGCTTGAGGACAGGTGAATACAATGAAATATATCTCATGTCGAGACTCAGGTACATGCAATAAAAGGAATACAAGGGACCCAACCCTCCTTGTCTGAAACCTGTTCAACTATCTTATTGCGATGTACTTACTTATATTAATATTAATACTATGGATGGAGTTATGTATCAAACTCGTGTACTTATATCATTCTGAAACTGCATTGTGTGATTTATACCAATCAACTTCTAAAATATCATGTAAAACCGTTTTTTTTTGGGGGGGGGGCGAAATCGCTAAAGGGGGCGAGGTAGGGGGGCGAGATCACTAACCGGGGAGGGCGAGATCGCTAGTGATTTCGCCCCCGGGGGGGCGAGATCGCTAGTGATTTCGCCCCCGGGGGGGCGAGATCGCGGGGGGGCGAGAACGCTGTCACACCGGGTTTATTTTAAGTCTGACATAAATTCAACCCGGCCCCAGAATACCCCGGGAGTCGCAAGGTGTTCCATGGGGCCACGTAAGGGTCACGTCCGGAATAATAACAGTCCGTGAACAGCCCGGCAGGGCCCCTTCCAATTGGGACCTAGGCCTGAAGCTAAGGGCACAAACCGTTGTACGTGAAATTTGTCCGTACGTTTTTTTGAGAGGCCACGTATTTCTGAAAACGTAGCCGAACGACTGGCAAGAGCAGGGAGGGAGTACGTCAACACGGCAACACAAAGTTTTGCCTTCACGTAAAGTTCTACGGCGTGTCTGCGTGCTCTAAAATCCGTCGGATTCCATACGAGTTCGTACGGAGGCGGTATTTACTACCTACGGATCCCAAAAGATTGCCCACGTTTTGGCACGTACGGCGGGTAGTGCCCTTAGCTTTAGGAGTGATGACATCCTGTAATGAGTGATAGTACTGCAGGAACCTCACCTTTCTCCGTCTGGCAGACGAAATGGAGCTTGCGATCACAAGGTGCATCGTTCCAATCCCTCCCTCCTGTCCTAATCTCGACACAACCTTCTTCCCTTCTGCCCCAGTTGTTCGGCTCACCACGTCCCCATGCCGTGAACACGGCTGCCGTCCCGTCTGTCCAGTGCCAATGGCCCTCGTCCGACTTTGCCTATTGATAGCGATAATAAGTTGATTAAAACTCTTGTCTAAGGACTAGTTGCAAGTAGCATGAACGGGCACGGACAAATAATGCAGAACAGCAAGGCTAAAGTCACATTTCAACAAAGGACAGTTTTGCCTTTTGGGGAACGAAAGGTAGTACTAGTATATAAAATTCCAGAAAAACACAAGACGGAACAAAAATAATTAATCGCTCTGGTGGCACGAGGCTTTTAGCCGCTCCGAAAGTACAAGGATGATGGCCGCGCTGGAGAATCTAGGAGAAAATGAAAGTGACTAACCAGCCCGATCCAATAGTGCCCATCGCTGTCGTCTTCAAGAAGGTTCAGAATCTTGTCATTGAGATCTTGCGTCTTGGGCGCAGCCAGGAATCCTCCGAAGTTGGCACAGGTGGTGTTCGCGCGACTCCAAGTGTCTTCCATCTGGTAGGCCTTCAAGCAGTAGTCGTCAGACTGGGTGTAGCCTGAGTGACAATCTAGTAGCGAGAGCGCAAAAAAGAGTCAGTATACTACGTTGATAAAGGTTAGACATCTATGTAATAAGGTACGCCAAAAAGCAGTTACTCAAGCAACTGGATCTGATTTTGGAAACGGTCAAACGTTTCAGACAGCTATCCGGCGTCTTTCGTCAGTGTCACTGACGAAAAACCACGGGCGTTGTTTGAAACGCGCTTTTTGGCCAGAGCCAGTACTATATTATAAATCGTTGGGAATCGCCTGTGTGAACACAAATTCTAATGGTGACGGTGATACATGCTTTTGATGGCCCTTTAATGCTACCTTGTACTTAACTGACAGTTGTAGCTGTAAGCATGGCCTTGTTCTCCTCTAACTGTATATTGATTAAAATTATGCCAGGAAAATGTTTTCCACAGGGACAGCTTTTTTTGTAGCAATTGTAGCTTCTTGAACGTTGACAAATAGAAGTAGTACTAGTACTAGTAGTGACCGGCGGTTTTTAACCGCGCTGTGTCGGGCGGCTTTTAGCCGCGCTGCGACCGGCGGCTTTTAACCGCGCTGTGATCGGCAGTAGACTGAGCTAGGCTTTTAGCCGCGTTTAGCAAAGAGATTTAAGACTATGTGGAGTCCTTCTGGAAATCAAAATATATTATAGCATACTCAGCAGCTTCACTTTCAACATTTGGGTGTCTTGAGATTTGAAAATTCGAGACTAAAAAGGAATAAATTGGATTTTCCCTATTAGATTTGGATCGTGTTTATATCTCTTCTCTTCTGGCGAGCGAATTGTAGAATACGATTTGCCGCAGAAGCATGCATGTGAATAATTCAGCAGGGACATACTGAAACACGAAATCTACCCGGCGTGATGGAATGTTGTATCTGTCAAATGTTTGTAACGGATGGCAGTACTGTAAATGTATTTAAGCTCGCGGGGATTTAATTTCGCGGTAGCGAGAAAAGGGACTTTTCGCGGTGGATTTAAGTTCGAGCTAACACCATAGACTGCAGTCTAATACCATTATGGTAATAGAAAAATGTTCGCAGTGGTTTTAAGTTCGCGGTGAAGCGGCCAGCGTAAAAACCACGACCATTAAACCACGGCGAAAGTTTCTGCATTTACAATATTGTGTGCAACGTTGTTAACGCTAAATGCAGATACAAAGCTTATATTTCCCCAATGAAATTAAGACGATGGTAACGTTTGGTTCTTACAAAGAACACAAGCAAGTTGCTTTTGTTTGTTTGTTTTCTTCCAGTATCAGCTCTAGCTGTTTCTTGTAGCTGTTATGTTTACATACTCATTGATTCAATAACTTTCTCCATTCAATAACTGTCATTGAGAAATACTACTCGTCCTAACTTAATTTATCCCAACCTTCATCGTATCTCCCACTGGCAATACAACAGGACCCACAAGAAGACAATTCCTTTGTTAGTCGTCATCATTGTTTTATGTCTAAAGCCCCGGTCACAAAGCGCGTACGATTCCTTGCGATTCCTTCCGATGCGCAGGATAATCGCAGTGCGACGTAAGTCGGAAGAAAATCGGAAGCAATGGTTTAAGTATATAAAGCCGTGGTCACAAAGCGCGTAGTGGATCGTACGATGAGGTCATAAGAGCGTGCCTGTGTCAATCGCAGTGAATCATAGTAAATCGGGGAGCGTCGTATGGCGAAAAATAGAGCTGAAATGGATTTTGAACATGTTCAAAATTTCGCTATCGTCGTAAGGTTTTATTTGCCCCCATAGCAGAGTTCATTACGGCAATTTTTGTCTACTGATGAGGTTATAGATTTATGATTTTTTAGTATGTTGTGATGGTTTCAGTTTTACCTGATATTGTCGATATTGACGAAAAGGGGAAATATATCAGTCGCAACTGCCACAGTCGCAACCAGAGAACAGCGCGTCACGCACAGGTGATGCAGACAATTGTTTGATCGCTTCATGCACGTGAGTTTATAATTAGATCAAATCTCAGCTCTCGTCGGTCTTGGCACTCTTGGGTCAGTTTACCATAATCGTAATAACCATGGGGACAACTCGAACATAAAGGCAGGCTCTATGAGTCGGAAATATATATGATATAATGCTTATCATTTGATTTTTGTATAATGGCATCTTTTTGTTGATAGCATATCATGATACGATCTTCGAAAGAGCCTGACACGTAGAGCCGGCAAGCAGGCCGAGATAACCATACCAGTACTCACGCTTGATTTGAACTTTTGCTTGTAATATTGTTGTCATGGTCTTTTTTAATTTATTTTTACAGTTAAAGATATTATAGGAAGGTATTTAACAGCTACGTCCACATGTTTGTTGGTTAAAGAAGCACAAAAGCGGTCAGACGGCTATACAGAAGAGACACAAGTGAAAAATCGTGCGACGCTGGAAAAATTTTGAACACCATCCGATGCGTTGCGATGGCTTGCGATGCTTACGATTTTGTTGCGATGTACTGCGCTCATCGTACGATATGCGGAATAGTCCATCGCAAGGAATCGTACGCGCTTTGTGACCGGGGCTTTAAGAAAGCAAAATGTCGGCGCCACACCGTCAAGGCCGAATTTGTTCATCGAGGGTCACCGAATTTCCATTGAGCCAGCTAGCTAGTCGAGCTAGCCTGGGTACCATCCTATTTCTACCGGGGCTGCTTACACTCACTGCTCTAAAAAAGAGCAGCGAGTGTAAGGTGCCCCGGTAGAAATAGGCGGGCCAACCGCCGTCTATAGGAAAGGGGGTTGCAGGACAAAGGCTGCTGGTTGCTGGGCAAAGACCCTAATTGACGCCTGCGTACGTAGAAGGTCCCCTGTGAGTCCAGACAGGATTGATTTTAAAACAGGTAAGGGTTGTAGATTTTTATTTTATGTTGAAAGAAAGACTTTTAAGCCTGTTTTTGGTGTCTGGAACACTAGAAAGAACTTTTAAAGCTGTCAGTAAAGGGGGGGGGGGGCAAACGTCACCAGGGGGCGTTTGCCTGCGGTTAACGTGTGTTCCAGCGGTGAGAATCTTGACAAAAGATGAAAATAGACATTTTAGAGGCCGGACTACCCTGTCAATGTTAGTTTTCTAAAGACGAAACTTCAGGTAGGTGGCTTTTGACAGCTTCTTTTTTGCCATTATTTCCATATATAAGGATAGAAGAGACTGATTGGTGTTTACTGGCTCGCTGAGTAAACTTACCCGGTTGGTGCTGGGTTTGCCAGTACGTATCGCAGTCATACTCCATGCCCTCCCCATGCACGGATTCTGTAGCGGTGTCCCCGTACAAGTTGCCGTCGTGCGGGTTGGCACAGTAGCAGTGCCCCAGGGTAGCCCAGCACTGCGTGGTGCTGAAACTGCCGTCCTCATCGCACTGTGGAACGTAGAGCATTTCTTTTATTAATGTTTTTCAAAATTCTACGGGAACAGAGTCGGACGACAACAAGGAGGCAAGGCGGTCTTGTAGTTAGGATAATAGTTTAAACTCCAAAACTAAGGTTCTGGGTTGTAATCTCTAGTAGGGGAAATGTTGTACCCCTGAGAAAGGCACTTTACACTCACATCCTCACTTATGTCATATGTGGATCATGAGTACCTAACTTTGGCAAGGAATGTCCCTCGGATAGGATGTTAGATGGGTGTTTAGTGTTTGAGGAGAGCCACACTTAGAGCACGTCAAAGAACCCTCTTTCTGCACTTGTCGGTAAAAGTAGGGGACCGTACCGGTGTGAGTGGATCAAATTTTACAGTCCTGTCCTACGCACCCTGTACTTACTGTACAAACTGGTGCACCTAAATGCAGTTTACTGCATGGTTATGCGAAACAAGCGACAAAGAATATGACCCCTCTGTTAAAAAGTCGAACCCAAAATAAGTCAGAATATAGAGTTAGCTTTAGACTAGAGTAGACACCTGCTATATTGTTCTGCATTATTTGTCCGTCCCCATCATGTCACCTGCAATTAGCCCTCGGCCTAGAGAAAAATTTGTAATAAACTTTTTTTTATTGTTAAGGGCACCTTTTCACTAGACGGCGATCGCGCTGCGCCCTCAATGCGACCTAAATAAGATATGTGTATTCTTTGCTTTCACACTTGGTATGCCATACAAAACTTAAAAGTGTGACTGAGAGGACAACAAAACACACAAAGTGTAAAAAGATTCGTTTCTTTTCTACACAATTCGCTGAGCAATATGTCAAATTTCAGGTCGCAGAGAGAGCGCCGTCCTAGTGAAAAGGAGGTATAACGTACCTGAGGGACGTGTATGTCCAACCAGACCAGCACTTCTGAGTCAGCTCGTTCACGTTCGCACTTCGTCAGTTCGGCTACAGGGCAGATGATGAATGAAGACCTTTATTGTACATACATACCCACTGGGTTCAGTACATGTCACAACAAGAGATACTTGAAATATGTACAATGAATCTACAATACTCAAGAATCGCATTCTACTACGTGAATTCGACTTCTTCTCGTTTCTTTGTGATATTGAAAATATAGAAACAGATGTGCTGGTTTGGTAATGGTTTGTCTAAATTCATAAGGAATATAAATTTGTCTATATTACTTAGTTGTATGAAGTGGGGGAACATGGGTTCTATCAGTCTATAGAGTAATGGTAAAACGCGATGGGATTATCCAAAAGACAACAAAACACACAAAACATGAAACTACAAACTATGACACCATGAAACTATGTCACTTGTTGCGCAATATTTCTAACTTTGGTCGTTCAGCGGTCGCAGCTCAGCCTCTAATGGAAAGGTGAAGCTAGCTTTGCATGTTGCGAAATTTTATAAATACCTTCGACCAACGTCTGACTTCGTGACATGTAAAGATACTATACGGTGAGAGTTAGCCAGCAGTAAGTAGCTAAAATGTGGAAAATATTTACAAACCAAATGTATGCAAAATATCAAATGGCGAATAAGTTTCCATACGTCAAGAGCTTTGGTAGCTAGCAAACAATGTATGAAATGTGCCTAACTTTTAACAAAAATGTTGGATAAAGCATATTATAACAGATTCTACTTTTCTTTGTATCTACTGGCTTGGCCGCACAGCCAGGACTGCCCAATTTGCCACGGTCCAAGGCTATCTGCCGTCGCAATCGTCCAAGGCGTCACATTAATTCGAGACGCCATGGACGGATGTCACAAACGTCGTTTCGTCGTTTGGGACACTTTGATTTTCACGGAGGTACGCTGCTGTCAGAGACAATAACAACAATACAAACGGACTCGAGGTTTTGACAAGGACAGGATAAAAATTAATACAAATATCAGTACGCTTCTGACTTACCTGTGACATTGCCCTGTAGGTGATCAGCGCCGGCAAAACCAACCAGAACGGCGGCCACCAAACAGATGGTCTGGGTCCGCCACATCTTGTCCGCACACAACCAAACTGGGCTCCCGTCCGTCGGATCTTGTGTGCGCGCAAAACTACCGACTTGTTAAACTTTAGAATGTTCTTGAAGGCGAGTCCATTTATGGAATGTTACAAGGGTGCATGTGTTGGAGAGTTTTCCTTCTTTCTCGCCACACAGGCAGATTTTGCAACATTCAAAAGATTAAGACGTTTTCAACAAATGTAACTAAACTTTTGCATGCATTTGAGACTACATTTTACTAGTTCTAGGGGATCGGAAATATGGCTAGATATCTGTGACTCTACCTATGTGATATTTTCGATGGAAAAATCCTTGACGTCATGGCGGGATCACATGGCTGCCTGGTGAATTCCACGTGTCCCGACCAGGCCGTCCCTGCTTGGTACGGGACAGTTTACGACATCGCCTGACTCACAAACATTTTTTAAGACCGGCACGCAACAAAACACTACAGGTCTAACAAATCTTTTATTCATTGGTTTGGCTGTTCAGCACACACAACCAGGGCTGGACAACTGACCTGTGACTATTATTACAAACTGCAATCCCTGATGATGTAAAAAGACGATAAATACATATGGAATTTGACAAGTACAGGATACTTATTTGTAACAATATTCTAAGTACATAAAAAAAGAAATTGGTATGGTACTTGAACACACACGCACCACTGCTAGTTGACTAGCCCCTTGCTTTAGTGTCACAGTGCACATAGTTGTGTGGCTCAAGGGCTATTGGAGCGGAGATGGGTGCTGCCCTACGCACCACATGGTTCGGGTAGAACGTAGCTATTTTACGCATCAAGAAAAGTTGGTACGTAGTGCACCACAACAGAAAGGACAGATTGCAAACGTACAAGTATGATTCAGAAGACAACAAAACACGGAAGTCGTTAAAGATTTATTACCTATGAAATCATTGAGTGTCCTGTCAAATCACCCTGCCGCAGCGACGCTGTCAACGTACCGCAGCTTCTGTGAGATGTGTCCCCTTAAAAAGTACTTGGAATCGACCAAATATCATTTGCTACTTGCAAGACAGATTATAAAGCTTTCTTGAACGCACTTATCTAAAATCTTAGGGCCGGTTCATAGTTCAAGTTAAGTGACAGCAGCCATGATACTTTTGCTGACATATCGAAATAATGACTATATATAATGAATAATAACTTCAAAGCAATTCCTACATGTGGCTGGAGACAGTCGCAAGAATGGGGATAAAGGTTAAAGCTACCTCCGAGGTTTAATTTTCTTTCTCCGTAATGATCCAAGCGTATAACGTTTAACTATCCGCCCCTACCGGTTTTCATTCCAACGTTGCAAAGACGTCGCATTTGCGGTGGTTGATCAGTTCGGGTATCGCGAACTGTTTTAATCGTGCAGGTTTCTATTTACATTCTTAGCAAGGAAAGGAAACAGGAATGTTTGTAATCTACAAGATGCTTGAATGAATATACCGATAAAATACAGTACTTTGACTTCAATCTTAATAAGCGCCATTCAAAAAGTTCAAAGTTCATATTCGGTTGCTAAAAAAAATCAAATCATCACCAAATCACCGAGCTACCATCTAACTTGTTCCAACATACAAATACTTATCTCCAAGCAGATGCAGGGTGCTGATTGAAGTTTTTGATGAGGTTTAATTCCTGTGTCTAGTAATCTGCGTGTTCCCCTCTCCAAGAATACTACTTTTGTACATTAATTCTTCTGTCTCTCGATTTTTTCCCTTCAATAATTCTTTTCCTTAGTTTTTATATAGAATTGTATGTACGTATGCACGTATGCTAAAGTCACCGAAATAAATATATAAAACAAAACTGTTACCTATAAAAGAACATGTCCAAAGTATAAAACAGAAACATAAAACCATTTCAAAAAATGAAAAATTTGTACAATGAACAAAAAGAAGGAAAAGTCTGTAGAAAGTTCATGTAAGCATTCACACCTGTAAGCATTCACACTCTTCCAACGGCAGTTTGCCTTCGACAGGCCAAATGGTGACCTGTCCCGTGACTTACTTCAAATGTGGACTTTGTATTCTCTCTGTGAGAGCAATGAACCTATTAGGGTCAACACACCTGACTACTACATACATGACCAGTTCAGCAACAGTCTCCAGTCTGCCGGACATACGGGTAGTGTTGTCCGACTGCAGGAGTCTTGGCGGTTTGCTGGTTGGATCACTGAGACAGTTGACGTCAGTTTACAAGGTAAGGACCTTCTAACTGGCTACTGTGTGTGTGTGTGTGTGATTGTGCGTGTGTGTGTGTGATTGTGCGTGTGTGTGTGATTGTGCGTGTGGTTGTGTGTGTGTGCGTGTGTGTGTGTGTGCGTACGTGTAAGTGTGTGTGTATGTGTGCGTGTGCACGTGTGCGTGTGCACGTGTGCGTGTGTGTACGTGTGTGTGTGTGTTTTCGAGTGTGTCTATGTGTCTGTGTGTCAGTGTGTGTGTGTGTGTGTGTGTGTGTGCAAGTGTGTCTCTAAGTGTTCAACTGTTCATGATGATAGTTGGTATGTGGAAGCCCCCCCCCCCCTACCCCCACCCCCTGGTAATGCAGCAGAACTTCCAGTTTTAAGCCTCTTAGGTATTGTAGTATCTCAAATGTATGATTGAGGCATTAAAAAGTCTGTTTCGAGCTTTAGAAATCTTTTAAAAACAGCAAGTCATTGATAGTATCCCACGGTAGTATCAACACTGTTATAAATACCTACGATAAGGATCACACGGTGTGATATACGCCCTTCAGCGTGCAAGCCACGTGCGTATTTACCTTGTGCAAACATCTGTCAATTCGCGTAATTGGTCGGTTACATAGCATGGGGTCAATGACCTCAAGACCTCAAGATATTCTTTCTGAGTGTATATTTGATAGTAAAAAAATTGATTTTATGTTTGCATAGACTGAGACCCCTCAAGAAGCGGTTCATTTTGAATAGACAGGGAGTTTTCTGTTTAGAACTTAGATAGATAGATAGGTAGGTGTATGAATAATTTTTGTTTAAAAACGCTAACGTACTGTTCAGTGATGAATTAGAGCATTGGTCTTGAAAGCGTTGTTGTAAAACAAATCCCTAAATATTACAACAGTTCATAATTTTTCTTCACTAACCAGGCCGATCCTACGTTCCTGTGCCTCAATTTGAAAGTTTAATTGGATAATGAACTTTCCCCTTTGACAAAAGCAGGTAAAATCAAACATTAACTTAGGCTCATTCACGTATCACGTGGGATGTAAAAATGTCGAGGCATACAGCATACATGTACTAATGCCTCTTAATATGTAACGTTATACTTTCAACCCAAACATTTTGTAGCATATTTTTCCAATTCTAACCAACCAACTAAATAACCAACCCCACCATAACTACTGGTCCGTCCCTTACCAGAGCCACCTTGTTGTTTGAACTTCACTATTTGGTCTGTACCCGTACTAACCAGCTGGAACTGGCAGGGACTCGTTTTTTGTGTTTCTATGAAATAAAATCCATTTCGTCGCCGCTTTACGTTCTAAAGATCCAAGTCTGGGAACGATGTCGGAACGACGACTCGGTAAGTACTCCTGTTTTCCCCCGAAGTTGTATGCAACACCCGACGAATGAACGCCATTGTCACGCAGCCGCCGACCTTCGGTCGTGTTTGTTTTGTTGATTGCCAAAGATTGCCAAATCGCACGAACGTCGAGCGCAGTTTTAGGCTAAAAATCTACCCTATCGCATGGAAATGATTAAGCTGTGATCGGCGACAGTTCCCTAAAAATCGCGCGTTGATCGAAGAAACACCAGGCGTTTTACTGCCGATGATATCATTTAGATCTGTCAGACAAGCTCGTCGACAAATCGATTTTTGTGTTATGTGACGCTAGTAAAAGGATATATATAAGTATACTAGTATACATCATATTCTTGACATCTAAGTGTTAGAAAAATAACAGAAATGTCTGCCATGGTACTTGTTAAAGAATTTGATAGCTTGTAAATAGGTTTTGCTATTAGGTTATTACATAAATTTAAGTGGTGCACCCAAAACATTTTTTGGTGCACCCAATGTTTCAAGCTGGGTGCACCAGTGCACCTTATCCCAAAAATGAATTTCGAGCCCTGCTGAGACCTGTCATCCTATACAAAAGGTTGGTTGAACATGAACTAAGCAGAGTTCCATGACACCCAACTACGTGCACACACGTAATTTTTAAATAGTCTTTTTTTTTTCAAAGTTTGAAGATGGAAAGTCCAAGCTGCTGAACAGGCAACAGAGGGCAATCAGACAACCACTATGAGTTGCCCAACAGAGAGGCACTATTTGAACGACAATAATTCATTTGCCTGTTACAATATTTCATTCTATTGAGGAACCTTTCAATCTTATTTTCAATGCAGCGCCCCCGCCCCACCCCCCTGTCCATTGAATGTTTACCAACTTGAATACCTGCCATTCTGACCCCACGACCTACAACACCTGTCTGTCTGTCATGTTAAATAGGATCAATCAATGTGATTTTGAACGACGTCATTCTCGAACTAACCGGCTTGTTTGAAATTAGCAGGATGGTTCACTCAGAATCGTTATGTCTAATTTACACCTGAAGTATTCTGTGAATGTTATCCGTGTTTATGTTTGGGATCAGCAAAGGTGTGTTTCTGTTAGCTTAACTGCCTTAAGCATGTGCCCAGGTGTCCAAAACACGCCAACAACTCGGAGAAATGTTTCCGTCCTTGACAGAAAACACATCGTCGCAGTTGACTTATTCCAAAGCTTGGTTTGTGAGCTTGCATGCCGTTATTAAAGCGGATATTACACGAGACTGTGCCAGGCATTCCTACTAGTATTCGGCGCAAACTGGTGCAAACCGGTGCACATTCTAGTGAGATCTAGTGAAGTTTTCTTTTCTTTAATTCGTTTATATACTAACCCATAACAATGTAAGCTAACGTTGCTAAGGTATTTAATTCATTTATGCATTTACCTGTAGTAATGCTAGCTAACGTTGTTAACGTTTTAGATTCATTTACACACTTCCCTACAATGGTGTTAGCATAACAAACTCTTTCAAGACAATAAGGGCAGCGTCAACGTCACGCTCTACGTGTCTTTAAAATGTCATCCCTGTTTAAGGTCAACATACGCAAGGACGTCAGCTTTCGAACAGGAAAACACCTGAAAGGTTTTGAGGAGAACTGTTTGTTTATGTTTATCTTGCTTTTACCGGGAAAGATTCTGGTAGTGCTATACAGCGGGGGAAAGACTAGAGAGATCTAGAATATCCGTGTGATATTGCATTTCCCATTTATTGGACGTTATTCTGATAAAATAAAGTTGTAACTACTCATACAAAAGTTAAGGGTCTGACATGTTATTTGGGCAAAAATGTGCGGGAAATTATCAAGTGAGACATACAGTGTCCATCACACAACCTTGCAGACACGTGACGTCAGTGATTGGTCATGAGCGCAAGGACGTCTATAGCGTCCGCCGTCTCGGCTGACATCGACTGATTTTCTTTGCTTCCTCAATAGATTGGATCCCTACCGGCAACGGCAACATGTCGTCAGAGGCGGACAGCATTCTCACAGTCAACAGGTCGAGAACCAAAAAGGCAGAAGCGCCACCTAGCTCCTGGTACGAGAAGTACCTCCAGCCGTGCATCGCGGAATTCTTCGGCCTGATCGTCTTTGCGTTCGTCGGAACCATGGTGACGGGTAGGCTTGGACACGACATAATTCTGATTGCGATATGATATCATGCGACTGTTCCCCCCCCCCATACACATACATACACACAGACAGATAGATAGACAGACAGACACGCACGCACGTACGTACGCAAACACACACACACACACACGCAGAGAGTCAAAGTTACAATCCCAAATTGTAAGACGTCAACACTTGCGGGTGGAAAAAAAGTTCCGTTGTAGTCACGAGTCACGACATCACAATCTAACATACAGTTCATCATGAGAACATGTAAAATTCCAATAAGACATATAGCACAGGAGATAGCGAGGAGGATTTCAGATACAATGTCCTAATATCGCACTTTTAGTACTGCTTGTGGTATATACTTGGTATATCTATTAAATAGTTCACTGACTGTTCTGTCAAACCTATGGCTTACAGGATACGCCGGTACAGGTGGCCCCACGTGGTTGGTGGGCATCGCCCTGACACACGGGCTGACGATAGCCCTGCTCATAGTGGGACTGGGGCACATCAGGTGAGAGGGCTCTAGCTGGCAGGTTAAATCAAGTACGTTATACAGAGACGTCCTTGGTTAAATGCATGCACAATCATGTACATGCAGCTTTGTTTGTTTAGTTCAGTATAGTAGTTCAGTTCAGTTCATCCACATCAGGTGACACTATAAAGTTCCTCCAGACGACTCTGTCGCTCATGGCAGACAGAAAGTATAATTAATATAAATAACAAAACGTTTGTGGTTTGGCCAAAAATGGCCGCATGTGTTTCTTTCCCTTCCTCATTGAGGGATTTTGAATGCTTTGTGAGGCCCAATGGCTAAGGGAGAAGAGATAGACGCCTCTATATACATCATATGGTGCGGAAAGCAGCTACTTTGTTTTGCGACGACGTTGTGCCCAAAATACAAATGGAAATATTCGGTGAAAGAAGGCTAATATTGGTATGGTCAAAATGATGCTTAATTGATAATTTGTCGATTTAGTGGAGGTCACTTCAACCCTGCCGTGACCTTGGGAGTGACCTTGGCGGGAGGCATCCACCCGTTACTGGCCGGAGGGTATGGCATCAGTCAGCTGATGGGGTCTATGATCGGCGCGGCGTTCACCAAGGTAGGGCAACTTGGCACGTACTAATCTCCAAGCAGATCCTGCGTGGCATAAGACAGTAACATAAGCTGGGGAAGGAGTTTAGCCGGCAGAGGAGTAAATTGGCCCAGCTTATTTTACTGCTTCTGCCACGCAGGATCTGCTTGGAGATTAGCACGCACATCTATAGAGGGAGGGGGTAGGGAATGGTACTGTCGATTATGCTGAGGCAGCCATGATTTTTGATCAAGATAGAAGCAGAGAAAGAGAGAGATAAAGAGGAAGAAATGGCGACAGATAATGGGAGGAAAAGAGAGGAAGAGAGAGAGAAAAAAGGAGAGAGAAGGAGAAAGAGTGGAAAGGAGAAAACTTTCTATTAGAGAGAAAAGTTGCGACGTCTGCACTTCGTAGAATTGCTTTGATTGTATTGTATTGTATAAAGACATGTTTTACCAAACAACTGTATCCTCTAATCAAATAGTACAGGGAATATTTTAACAGAAATTGATATTTTCACTTAAACAGTCTAAAACATCATGCCTAGTAGGCAACATGACTATGTATCTGTTGCTGCCGTTCCTATAGTGATGATTATCGAGATTCTATACGCCATTTCCCTACACAGAATGATGCGCTTGCCAACAAGCTTCTGTTCAATCCTTCAACGCTTCGCAAGTTGAAATTACCTAAAGCCTATGTCACGTGACCAGACGTGTTACGTCATGAAGGGGTCAAAGTGCGTTACTTTGTGTACAGACATATCCTGTGGTATATAACAATGCTAAATACTTTCATTCCTTTCATTGACGATGTTTACAAATAACTGATCATTTTTCTGCCCAGGCTATCCTACCCAACATGACTTACACCAGTTGTCACGGCGGCACCCACAGTATCGGCGAGGGTGTGTCTGTGGGCGGGGCCATCCTGTGTGAAGCCATCCTGACCATGACCCTGGTGATGACCGTCATCATGTCCGCAGTCGACTCCGCCTCCAAAGGGAAGGCCCTCCCGCCGCTCGCGATCGGACTGGCCGTGGTTACCGGCATCCTGTCGGGGTAGGGAAATGATGTTACATCTACTTTTCGGCGGCTCCAGGAATCGTCCAAAAACCTTACGAAAACTAGATGGTCCTAGATATCCAGGATTCGTACTTCCGGTGCCGTCAATCATGGTGATTGACAGTACAGAAAACATTATTATGCACGCCCATGTTTCCATATATGGGTCGACCTCGTGAGACCTCGACAGACTCAAGTTGCGAGAGATTAAAACCCGGAAGTGACCGCTGCCCTCCCCATGATAGGACGCCATCTGAATGCTACTAACACGTAAATAGAATGTGACGCTACACGAAAAACAACTTCAAACACGCAACACATAATATAGTCGTGCGACTGTTATTGTCTATCGTTGTGGACAACGGTTGTCTTTAGACATGCGTTCAGAGTATTACGGGGCACCCGCGGTGCAGGATACCATTGCGGTGCGTGCGTAACCCACAGTGACCGCTTGCTCGCAAATCAAAAATGGCGGGAGAATTCCTTATTTTCGTCAGGCGTTCAGGCCGTTTTCTGGATATCCAGGAATCGTCCTCCTGTTCAGGCCGTTTTCTGGATATCCAGGATTCGTCCTGAGTCTGTTCAAGCCGTTTTCTGGATATCCAGGATTCGTCCTGAGCCTGTTCAAGCCGTTTTCTGGATATCCAGGAAGCGTCCTCCTGTTCAAGCCGTTTCCTGGATATCCAGGATGTGGACCAGGCCTTGTGTGACAAAGGGACGCCATCTGGATGCTATTAACACGTTACCGTGAATGTGTCGCTATACGGAAAACAACAGTAACTTTATCCCATCTTGACTGCCATTTGTTAATTCATTACGCAAAAAGCATTTTGGGCCTGATACGTAAGTAACATGTAAACATCAAAGTATCATTATCAACATTCGTTTAAGTTCTGTAACACCAGGATCAACAGAATAAACTACACGATCTTCTTGCGGGGAGATACAAAGATGGCGGCTTTCTGACGAAAACAACATGCCCCCCTGCCCTCCGCATAGTCTCCTCCCTCGAAAACAGGAAGCTCCACCCCAACGTACACGTTCTGGATAAACACCGTCGTCTATCCAGGAAACGTCCTGTTTGCGACGATTTCTGGATATCCAGGAATCGTCCTTCTGCTCAGGACGATTCCTGGATATCCAGGATTCGGCATATTACGAAAGTTAGATACTGACGAAAGTTGGATACAACAGGGAAATACATCCGCGTTAGTTAAGGTGGTATCTCACTGTACTCTCCAAGCAGAGGTTGAGTCGCGTAGATATAGTAGCAGTCGGAAAAATTACACCGGCGCTCCTCTTAAGAGTAGTAGTAGTCGGAAAAATATACTTCTCTTAAGAGGAGCGCCGGTGTAATTTTTACTATAGGACTACTACTATATCTACGCGACTCAACCTCTGCTTGGAGAGTAATCTCACAGTACTTGGGGCACCGGTGCGGCACTGCGGGGTTCGGTCACTGCGGCATTGTTGTGTTATTTTCGCGTATTCTAGTCTAATTTAGGTATTGCGTAATTCGTAAAAGTATGACTTAGAAGAAAACAAAATTCTTTATCTATGCAATCCGTTCAATATCTTTCGAACCCCGCAGTGCCGCACCTGTGCCCCAAGTGCAGTGAGATACGGCCTTTAACCTTCACATGGTCTAACCTAATAAGCTACTGCTCTGCTTATTCTTATGTTCTCATGTTCCGAACATACTGTAGTTGTGATTTGAATGTGGTTGTGATAGTAAGCTATGGATAGCTCTTGGGGCATAGAATGATTGACAGGAGGCTTTAGGATTGGGTCACCAGCAGCTTTTTTCTTAATCGCAGTGACCCTTTTTCGGAAAACCAAATCATTAGTATAGTAAATAACTTAAGTCAACATGTCTTTCTAATTTCGTTCCAGCGGCCCGTTCTCCGGAGCGTCCATGAACCCAGCCCGCGCGTTCGGCCCGGCCGTGGTGGCGGGGGTGTGGAAGGACCACTACGTGTGGTGGCTGGGGCCGTTACTGGGCGGGGTCGTCGCAGGAGGTCTTTACAGGTATCCACGACTTGCTGTACTCGCAATAACAGGCCCATCGCTTGAATATGTCGAGCAATGGCCCTGGCGTACTGGCCTGTATGTGTTCTGTTCTGTATGTTCTGCGTTATGCTTTGGTCACTTGATCGCAGGCTGCTAATTAGAAGATAAAGCTTGTTAAAACCACTTTAGGAATCTGTCACTTTTCTGTTTTCCACGTCGTTCAATTCGTTTATCAATCAAAATCAATCTGTAGCGGTGACCATGGTGCTTTACAGGTGACGTCTTTTAGGTCTATGAAACGTATCACTAAGTAAGTATTCCTATTTACCCTACAGTAACATCCCCCCACACTTTACTGGTGGCCTCGGCCGCACTGCAGCCAAAGATTTCACAAAATCCCTCAAAGACTTTCATAAATGAATAACAACTTTTTTACATTACGTGTGCTTTGTTGTCTGTTCAATCATACTTTCTTTTTACATCTAGCCTCCAATTCCAATTATTAAATCAGGGTTAACACAAATGCAATGTTTGGTAGCTGCATGGTGTCTCAGCTATCGCCCTCTTTTAAACTTTGGAAAGGGGACTTAAAAGACGCCTTCCTCGAGACGCCATGACTACTCTCATCCCAGTATTCAAGCAGATGTCGCAACGCTTCTATGACCTCTCCGTTTTCTGACAACTCCGAAGGTTTTTATGTCAGAAAAAAAAGAGAGGCAGCCGAAAATGAGTTAAAGTAGTTCTATATAGATATCATTAATTCGCTGATCTATAATCTGGTGAAAAGATGTGATGACCATTTACACGCGAAAAACTAGTTATCACGGATTTCGTCTGAAAAACATTTTTGAACTGAATAAATGTAGCCTCCATAGCAGGCTCTCTATGGCCTTTTTTGGCTCATAATACACTTTTGCTGGCCATTTCTTTTTGTACAGGGTCGCTGATTGCTGGCCTTTTCTGACTGCTGGCCG
>NC_049991.1:17160477-17227316 GCF_000003815.2 Branchiostoma floridae | reverse complement strand
TGCTATGGAGGCCAGCAGTCAGAAAAGACCAGCAATCAGCGACCCTGTACAAAAAGAAATGTCCAGCAAAAGTGTATTATGAGCCAAAAAAAAGCCATAGAGAGCCTGCTATGGAGGCTAAAATAAATGTGATAAATAAACAGTTCTCGAAAATACTATGATCTCGACATCTGCTTGAAGACTACCCACCCGTTCCTTCCGCCGTAGCGCCCTCGGCTCCAAGGCCACGTGCGTAAGACCAGCGGAGCCGGCGGTGACGCGGCAGGTCACGTGGGAAGTTCTGGAGGTGGCCGATAGGGAGACGTCATTATGACGGTCCTTATTAGGTAAGGCCACATTTCCACGCACAGACTGAAGACCGTTGGAAAACCGAACAAAGATGATTGGCTATTGAAATCATGGCAAGACAATTGTTCATTCAAATTTGAAATTTAAAAGATTACAGAGATGCTATTTGAACATTTTGGAGATCAAAGAAAGATCATCAGCGGGCCTTAAAGACATTCAAGCGGACATATTACCAAACCAAACCAATGGGTCATATATTTAAAATCAAAGAAACCCTAGGAGATCATTGAAATCATAGAAAACCTAGGAGATCATGGAACAATGATCATTGAAAGATTATTGAGAGGCCGATCGATTGAAAGACCTTTGTGCTCATTGAGTGACAACCATTGACTAATCTGCCAACATCCTGTTGGTCTGTTTACAAATTGTATATATTTTTTGTTCTAAGCATTTTACGTTATTTGTTGTATTGTAAATGCAAACAGACTCCAGACAGAATAGTGTAACATTTATGAAAATCCAGATTTAACAAACGTTTTGGACACTCATCGGTCTCTGCTCTGTGGAATCCCACATACGATAGTTCTGGTGGAGGAAACCTTGATGATTATATATCATTGTTTGTTTGATTGTTTGTTTGTTTATTGTGCACTTTCAATTTCTGCCTCTGTGATTCAAAGGTGATCACTTCCAGGTCCTTCATTCCTTCATTTCGCTTTCCTTTCAGGTAAACTTTTGTTTGTATAGCAATTTGTGGATTTATGTTGTATTCTTATATAGCCAGGCCCGCGGACCAATCAGAAGCCCCGTTCCACGTTGATTATGACGCATAGATTCCGGCCTAATAGAAATATAGACATATACCATGCTAGAAGATTTGGCTGTCCAAGGAGTATGGTTTGAGACCAGTTAACTCCGCTGGCATGCTTCGCTCACTCGGTGGTTTTATTCGGTGGTTATAGCAAAGGACCAGGCGTTATGACAGCATATACACCTCGGGGCGGGTCATTAACCCTTAATCACATTATCCTATTTTCTTCTTCTGACCCTGTGAAACGTTTCAGTGCATTTTGTCTCGTCTTGTCAATAAATAACTCGTTTAAAATTTATTCTACGTTGCGTTTAATGTTCATACCTTGTCTTGTATTTTTATTTCCTATTTGTAATTGAACGTGCCAAAGTCACTGTATTTTTGTTGTGTAAATAAAGCTTTCCTGTGTTAGTCCAGGTCTCAATGACGATGCAACCTCAAAACAATAATCTCTTTGTTTGTTTTAGGTCCTTCTTGGCGAGCAACGATCGGCGACTTCTATTCAAAATTGACGAAACGTTACGTTACTAAAAAAATCAACTCCCATGGAAAGCGCGGAAGGCGGGAAAAGGCGATGATTACTATGATTGCGATGGCCGTCATTAGCAGCTGCCCTTACGGTATCTCACTGCACTTGGGGCACTGGTGCGGCACTGCGGGGTTAGTTCACTGTGGCACTGTTGTGTTATTTTCGCCGTTTATTTTTATAGTCTAGATATTACGTAATACGTATGACTTTGAAGACAACAAAATACACAAAACGTATTATAAGAAAATTCGTTCTTTATCTATTCAATTCGTTGAGTAGTCCAGATATTGCGTAATACGTATGACTTTGAAGACAACAAAATACACAAAAAGTATTATAAGAAGATTCGTTCTTTATCTATTTAATTCGTTGAGTAATCTTTCGAAACGCGCAGTGCCACACCGGTGCCCCAAGTGCAGTGCGATACCACCCTTAGTAACTCTGCCCCCTCGCCCCCACCGCACCCGTGATATCGCTAGGCGCAGCTATTCTAAACATGAAAAAAGCACTTGGGTTTTGTACATGAGACAGGCGAAGCCTGATGAAGCCAAAGATACGATGTTAAAAATCTTGAAAGCGTTTTCTTACAATATATCTTAACTGTGCATATTCCTTATCAAAATGATGCATTAAAAGTAGCATGTAAGCCCAGAAGTCTAACTTCTAGATTTAGGCATTTGAACGGGGGTAAAGATTTACCTGTATTAAAATTATGTATTCAGAATTATTACTCCAAGTAAGATAGTATGAGATTATGATATACGGTTATAAACATGATGTATATGTTAAGAACGTATTTGAGTATCTTAGATACAGAGTGTATGCAATGAGACAACGTTAACTGGAATAGCACAATATCAATTCATATGTCATGTATAATGTATACTTTTATCACATAAAATGGTTATAAACTTAAATGATAGACTGAGCGTATATCTACATTATTTGGTAAACAGAACGTTAATAAAGCTTATATGCATATAGAATAGATGACAAAGACATTAGGTAGGGTCAGCAATGTTTTTTTTATCTTTAGCTTGTATTCAGAAATTGAAGTATTGTTGAATGTAGCTGTGGGAATTGTAAGTGACTAGTTGACACAAGACTTCAATTACTGTCACATTCTGTACCGTATACGCGTATGTACATTCAGACATTTGATATTTGTATGTTAGAATTTAGATTATTTACCTGTATTTAGAGTTAGACCACATTCGATCATTTCGTGTATTTCTTTTTGTTCACCTGCAATTAGCCCCATGGGCATGACTTTTGCAATAAAGCATTATTATCATTATTATTATTACAACTGTTATAATGTTAAACAGGATACAGTGCACGTGACTTTCTCCGTGTCTGGCTTAATCTTCTCTGTAACGGTAACACCTTGGACTTATCATACATGTATTTCCCCACCTCCCCTTCTACCTTGGGATGAATCAGCAAAATGCGCTGGAATCACAAAATGTTTTGTTTTGGCTGCGTGCGCCCTTAAGAGACTCTCTTAAGAGGTCTTCAACACATGCAAGTCATGTAGTCTTGAATACAAAAATCACGAGTCTTGCTGACTTGTACCAACAAGCACTTATTATTCTTGTTAGCCATCTCTACTGAAGAATAGAGAACTGAATGAATAAATCGACCTTAGTCTTTAATTTGACAAAGGGCACGGTCACATAACAAACCAACATTTTGTGTATATAGATAGAGACAGAAGAAGCGCGATCGTCGTACGATTTGGAGGCCATATCTATAGGACTTTCAAGCAGTCCGTGACAGAACCAACCACCGACATGGATTCAAAACAGCATTTTGTGTATCAAGACAGTTGAATTTCGCAAGAGACGTACGTTTTTGTCCTCCAAATAGCCCGAAGTTAGCGATCGTACGACGATCGCACGACCTATGTGACTACGCTCTAATACCCCCTTTCCACTAGGACGGCGCTCTCGCCGCGCTCTCTCTGTGACCTAAAATTTGACATATCGCTTAACGAATTGTATAGAAAAAAAACGAATCTTTTGTGTGTTTTATTGTCTTCTCAGTCACACTTTTACATTTTGTATGATATACCCAGTGTAAAAGTAAAGGTTACACATATCCTATTTAGGTCGCAGTGAGAGCGCAGCGTGATTGCCGTCTAGTGGAAAGGAGGCCTAACCGATCTGCACAAAAAGACATGTATATATGTTAGGTTTGTTGCCTTGACCTCTACCCCCACTCACAGCCCCACTCATCCATGCAAGGGTGATCAGTACAAATCCAGAAGAACAGGGTTCCATAATTAGCCGCCCGCGCCCGCGGCTTCAAGTTGCCTCAGATTGTACAGCCAACACGGTATAGCTAAAGTTAGTCACCAGTGAAGTCGAACAGGTCTCATTGCTAAGATTTCGGCAACAACGTCACGAAAACTGAAGACGTCGCACCGGTGTTCGTCATGTCCAGAACAGGAGAACAACCGGGACATCCTTCTAGAACTACAGGTAAGTTGTTGTTACGAACGTTTAAATTTATGTCTGTCGACAGGCCTGTAGTGTACGGACATGTCTGTTCCCCTGTTGCATAGGCGGGCGGGCAACTGACTTATTCACTTGGTTGCGCTTCAACTGAGAGAACGCCCTGTGTAATTTGTCACGAATGATCGTTAAAATCAGCAAGTTCGTTGTAAGAAAAGTTTACTCTAACTAAAATGATGTTGCCCATTTATAAGAATATGTATTCAGAAACTTCTGTTTGCTAGGTAAAGCTGTAGGGGGGTTATCGTTGGACATACACAAAATTAGCCGCAAATGGGGTATCAGATATATGGAATTATTTACTATTTATGGTTCCAACATGATATCATACATATCCGTATATGTCATGAATGAGTTAAGGTCTGTCTTCCGAAGGACAAGCAAATCTTTACACGGAAACCTTGGTCAGACAAGAAAGATCAATCAAGAAAAATGGCGGATATGTCTGTCGACAGGCCTGTAGCGCACGAACATGTCTGTTGGAAACCGGTTGAGTGAGGTAGGAATCTTTTTCGCTTGGTTGCACTTCAACTGAAAGAAGGCCATCATGATTATTGCCACGTGAAATCATGGACATGGTTTCACAAAAATACTATTGACGTTATACTTAAGTATGAATCAGTAACGTCTGTCTGGTCAGTGAAACTACTGGTATTTTGGAGATTCCGTAACGGTGAACAAGGCTTAGATTTCAGTAAATTGATTTGATTGATTTGATTTGGTTCTTGTGGTAGTGGCACGAATTTTACATACGAGTACAAATACAAAACATAATGTTAGTGTCTGATACATACATGGAACTGTCTGGTTCCAATATGATATCACACAGATAGGGTCATGTCCTAAATGGCTCACCTTTGTACTCACAAGGACAAACTATCATCTTATCGCACATGTCAAGGTTTAGAAGGGGATAATTACCATTCATGCCTGCAGGTGACTTGCCAGAAATATACAAGCAGGTAAATGACACTTTAGAAACAAAGAAAAAGTTGGAAAATATTGTTTGGCATGTGAGTCATTCTTGTGACCGGGGCTTTAGTCTTCTACGAAACGGTAACACCTTGGACTTATTTTTCTCTTCCTCCCGTTCTGTAGTCTTGTAAAAGCTCGGGGTGAATCAGCAAAAAAGACCAGAATGACAAAGCGTTTCGTTTTAGCTGCTTGCACCCTTAAGAGACTGTCTTAAGAGGTCTTCAACACATGCAAGTCATGTTGCCCTGAACACACAAAAATAATATCGGGAGCAGTCCTGCTGACTTGTATCATAAAGTACTTATTGTTCTTGTCAGATATCTCGGCTGAAGAATAGAGAATAGAGAATGAAGTACAAAGGTGAGCCAATGAATGATCGGATGAACGGATGGATGGATGGATCGTTGGACGAATGGACGAACAAACGAACGAATGAATGAATGGATAGATGAATAAAAGAATGAATTGCGAGTACAAGCGGGACGTACAATGACTTTTCTTCGACAGACCCGACCAACGTAAAAGGCCGCGCACATTATGAAGATACGAGCCTACAGCTCCGCCACATCCCACCACCGGTCAGCTCTACAACAGTAACGATTCCCAAGGACGGCCCGCCTGATGAGAGACCTGAGGACTCCTCATCGCCGCTGTACGACACGTACGTCCTGCCCTGCCTCACCGAGTATGTCGGGATGACCCTCTTCATCTTCATCATCAGCATTGCCACAGGTACAACTAGGGCTGGGTATCGGTACAGCGTACCGGTACAAAACTGGTTTTTCTTATTGGACCGGTCCAGAAAAACCGGACCTGAAAAAAATAGGTGGACCGGATGTTGGACCGATTAGAAAATTAACATATCATTTTATCAGGCATTCACACGTTTTGGCGCTTGCAGTTGGAAGAAAATGACAAGAGTGAAGTAGAGTAGAGTTTATAGTAATTTCTACCAAGGTTTACAGTCAATCGTACAGGTGCAGTTAGCGTTGTAGTATTTTAAAACGCCAGTTTAAAAGTCTAATACTCCACCAGACAGATTTCTGTCTAGTGAAATGCACCATTGGTATGAGTCATACTGAATCAGGTCCAGGTTCAGGTCCGGACCTGGACCTGATCCTTTGGACCTGAACCGGACCTGGACCTGAATTTTCTGTACCGGTACCCAGCCCTATGTACAACACGTCAACGGTGTGGTGATTCAGTAATAAAAGATAAACCAAGGAGCTGAAATATTTCAGATAGCATACACGACGTTTCATCAAGGCACATTTTGCACATTCTTCATTCTGGCTGGCACTGCTTATTCGGTTTCAGTGTGAAGGCCTTTTTAGGCCTACGTCACATTACCCAGGGTGTCCGCGCGGTGTCTAACCGATGTAGCTCTGAAGCTGGTAGACATCGGCTCTGAAGCTGGTAGACATCGGCTCACACAGTCACAAATCATTTTTTCTTCACGCGTACCGTTAGAAGTCCCGGGGGGCTCCGGTGGGCATTCCGGAGGCTTTCGTGCAATAGTCGTATGCTTTAACCCTTTATCGCTCGATGTTCGGCAGGCAACCGTGAGCTGCCCTGGGGATGTCCACGGGTACCCCGTAGGGGTCTGGCAGTGGGTCGGCCGATTCACCCCTTGTAGATAACAGTATGGCCCCTGTCGTACGCTCCGCGAACCACGACCATCATGCATTTTTGGTTTTTCTTTAGGGGGGGGGGGTATATAAGCATTGGTTGGCTCGTCTTCGTTGACTTTTGCAAATGCGCCACGTAGTAATAATACTAGTAGAATACGCTGATGAGCAAGCTATAAATGCGAGAACATTCTTGCGACTTTTAGTCTTTTAGTCCTCATGGGTGTGGGACCTTCCATTGAGAAGAGTAGAAAGTGAGTTTTTTACTGATGATATTTCCCTAATAATTTCCACACCGGGAGCCCGGTTCATTTTAAGTCCGACTTAAAACCAACCGGGGCCCCGCCCGAGGCCAAAAATAACCCTGCAGCCGCTGGGAGACCAACAGGACCCCGACCGGAAGAGCCCCAAAACAGTCCGTAAATTACCCGCCAGGGTCCCTATGTGGAAATGTGACCATGGTCCAAATTGTCCTTTTTGATGACCTAGGGACCCGTCAGCGGCCCTGGCGGTGTTCCGGGATGACACAACAGATGCAATAGTTTGTACTGCAACAACGTTGGGCCTGTACCGTCGAGTACCGTCGGGGTACCGGGCGGGTACCGGGCAGGTACTGTGAGGGACCCTACCGATGTGTTCACGATTGGCTGACGGCTTTGATTCGGTGTATTTTCCTGCCCGGGGCCTGGTTGTTTTTAAGTCCGACTTAGAATCAACCGGGGCCCCGCCCGAGCCCCAAAATAGCCCGGCAGCCGCCGGGGGTCTCACGGGGTCCCGCCCGACAGTGCAACAATTCAGCCACTAACCTACCCGGCCGGGCCCCTTTGTGCAAATGTGACGTTAGCATTAGTGGTGGAGAAAAGCCCGCATGTGTAGTTTAACCTGTATATAAATTAGTATCTGAATCGAATGTAATTTTGAGAAGAAAGCCTTTGATACTTTCACTGATAAGCCTTATGTCTTGGTCCCGATAAAGCTAATTCCAGTTATGGTGGTCATGTTGGATTTCCCGGGGCTATCTGGGGTTTTGGCACAAGAACGAGGCTGCAGTTGGGCATTCTATTATATACTAGGCTGTATTGCAGACATAAGTACCGGTGCACCGGTGCCGGTCAAGGATAGGGCTGGGTACCGGTACAGAAAATTCAGGTCCAGGTCCGGTTCAGGTCCAAAGGATTAGGTCAAGGTCCGGACCTGAACCTGGACCTGATTCAGTTTGACTCATACCAATGGTCTATTTCACTACATAGAAATCTGTTTGGTGGAGTATTAGACTTACACTGGCGTTTTGAAATCCTACAACGCTAACTGCACCTGTACGATTGGCTGTAAAACTTGGTAGAAATTACTATAAACTCTACTCTACTTCACTCTTGTCATTTTCTTCCACCTGCAAGCGCCAAAACGTGTGAATGACTGATAAAATAATCTGTTAATTTTCTAATCGGTCCAACATCCGGTGCACCTAATTTTTTTCAGGTCCGGTTTTTCTGGACCGGTCCAATAAGAAAAACCGGTTTTGTACCGGTACGCTGTACCGATACCCAGCCCTAGTTAAGGATGTAGCGGCCACAAATTTGTCCCGGTGGACTGCCGGATACCGGGGGTACTCCTCATTGTTTCCTCATGGGTACGCACGGCGTCTGTTTGTTACTGGGTCCCGGGTTCATTTTAAGTTCGACTTCAATTCGACCCGATGCCCGGTCGGGACCAAAATTACACTATTATCAGTAAAGTTTAGTGCACTCTGTACGAACGTTCTCAACGCAATCAGTGACAAGTTTAAACCACAGTATACATTTGTTGCCCAGCTTATTTCAGTACTGCAGGGCCCACTTGGTTGACAGGCGTGGCCCTTACCAACGGGTTCGCCATCGTCTCGCTCGTCGTCGCCATTGGACCAGTCAGGTATGACGTCACTGTTACGGCAACCAATAGCTATCTTGGCATTTTACATTTCTAACAATGACTGTGGTGAAATAGTGCACATTAAAGTAATTTAATGCCGTGTGAACAGCATTCTTTTCGCTGTTCATACTTGTAAATCGTAACATGGCAAACGCAGAATGTTTAAAAATATCTGAATCAACTTTGAAGCAAGAGCTATCCTAACACTCAACTATCACGAGTTCACGACCATAGGATGTCCAGATCAGAACGGATGATATCAAAATCGGAAGGTCCGCTGCAGTAGTGTTAAAACTGCTAGGGGGCCCAACATCGCACTAGACCTTTGTTTCCCCGAAAGGTACCCACATCATCTATCATAAGGATCCACTTAAAGCTTCCGAGTTATGCTGTCTACACACACACACGCGCGCACAAACACACACACAAACACACACACACAAACACACACAAACACACACACAAACACACACAAACAAACACACACACACACACACAAACACACACACACACACAAACACACACACACACAAACACACACACACACACAAACACACACACACATACACACACACACACACACACACACACAAACACACACACACATACACACACACACAAACACACACGCATACACACACACACACACACAAACACACAGAGAGAACACAAACACAAAGTACTCACACAAAGCAGACAAAGCACCTAAAACGTAACCTTCCTGTTGAAGGTAATAAATTTTTCCTTCTACTGTCCTGACACAGTGGTGCACACTTAAACCCCGCCGTTACCATGGCAATCACCTTGTCTGGTGGATTCCAGCCTATTTTGGTCATCCCTTACGTCATCGCCCAGATAACGGGGTCAATAACCGGAGCTTACTTTACCAAGGTAACACATGTAGTCGTACAATTGCAGATAAAAGACATTGATTACGCCCGTACATACACTTTGTCAAATGGTCAAGATATTCAGGTCGACGTTTATATTGTTATGGGCATCGGCTACAAATCAAGGAGTTGGGTACTGAAGAGTGAGTCGTTTCTCATAGCTAAGTAGAGTGTAGCTCAAGAGTACTTCGGTTGAGTATCCAAGGTAATGTAAAAATAGACATGTTCATATTGTCATGATAGTATCCGTGAATATTCAGGTAATAATAACTCACCTCACACAGCGGCTTGCAGCACCGAGTATCCAAAAAGTCTAATTTCAAAGACTTTTGTATATGACGAAAGTTTCGGCGTTTCAAACATTGTCGCCATATTGTTTTCCTGATGACGTAAAGTTGATAGGAACTGGCCACTTGAAATTAGGGGTCTGCACTTGCCTAAAAAATGACGAAAATTCTTTTTTAACCAAATCAAAACATATACTCCCGGCACTGTCTCATCAATGTACGATTCTCTTACAACTCCCCAAAGAAAGGCCTGTCTTGAATTGGCCACAAGTTAAAACGCATGTAAAAGTGACCCTGTGTGACCTTCGCCTGAATATTTTCGGCTCAAAGTACAAAAATGTTGTGAGATGAATCTATTGAATATACAAAGAAACTTAAATGATGCGATGATACGATTTCTCCAGGCCATCTTACCAAACACAACCTACGCACTATGTAATGGCGGGGCACACTCTGTAGGGCCGGGGGTGACCGCTGGGGGCGCTATTCTGTGTGAAGTCCTCATCACTGCCTTCCTTGTGCTGATCATCCTCATGTGCGGGGTGGATACCGAGTACAAGAAACAGCCTCTCCCACCGCTGGCGATCGGACTGGCCGTGGTGGTCGGCATTTTGTGCGGGTACGTAGATTTGCTTCTATTTCCCATCTAAAGAACTTAAGAAGCTTATTTTGGTCAGAAAGAGGCCTTACGCGTCTTTGAATAGTTCTTTACTGAAGCACAAATTACTCTTGAGAATTATGTGTATGGTGGAAATGTGCATGGTCGCCCCTATCTTTGTTCAACCGCTAGTTCGTTCAACATTAGAACAGTAAATCTCTGAATCATTTCAAAGAAAAGTACAACTATGCGTTCATCCGACGTTACAATTGCATTCTTTTCTCTATGAGCACAGGTAGTTAAATGTCATATCAAAGCTCTAACCTTGTCTTTACCCTCCCCGCACCTCCAGTGGCCCATACTCGGGCGGCTCCATGAACCCAGCCCGCTCGTTCGGCCCGGCTGTGGCGTCCGGCCTTTGGGATGACCACTACGTCTGGTGGGTGGGGCCGATACTGGGCGGACTGATCTCAGCTGGGATATACAGGTAGGAACAGAATAATCATATACCTACAGTGTCACTGACGAAAGGCACCGGATGGCTGTCTGAAACGTCTGACCGTTCATCTCCAGTTGCTTGAGTAACTGTTTTTTGGAGTATCTTATTACCTGGATGACTGGAGTATGACCTAGATCACTTGGGTCACGTGACCTGACGAACATTCATATTTTGTCACTGACTGCAACACATCACAAAATTATTCAATTAACTTGAAGCTGTTTTTTTCTTTCTTAAGAGCTTTTGTTTTGTTTTTCTTAGGAGCTTAAAATTGTTTCAACCCAACCTGTTTTATTCAAGGTTGTTGATGGCCAGTGGAGATCGGCGTCTCCTGTCGAAGATGCTGACCTATTCGAAGCGGTCAGGGAAGAGGGTCGAGACAAAAGCATGATGAGCTTCACCGGATTGTACACATGTGTAATCTCCATGTAGATCCTACGGTGGCATTAAAAGATATCAAAAGCTGTCAGAGGAGTGAAGCCAGGCTAGGAGTGTGTTTGGTTTATGTACACCTCGTGGCTGACTACACTCCTTGGCCAGTTTAGTACCATCTTATGCCATAGTACGATCTGCTTGGAGAGTACACATGTGATCTTCATCAGTTTCAATGTATTATCACTCCAGTATTTCTTATCACGTCGTATATGCTTATTTTATTCCTTAGTATTTCTCAATATAGTTGCATCTAGGGTACAAAGGAATGATCGTATCTATAACTGTGCAAAAAACGCCTTTTTAAAGAAAGGTAACAGAATACGTATCCATAGAGCTCAGTTGCTTTAACAGTTAATTATAGCATATAGGATGAAAACGTTGTTACTGTCGTTGAATATTTTGTATCAAAATGTTTTGTTTATCAAAATTAGAAATATCTATCTGCGTATAATGTAACAATAGTCATTTGAGGGGTATTTACGTGCGTGTGAAGTGCATACTTATTGGAGCTAGAATCACAAAGATGCAAATGTACTGACGTGTGTACACAAGCTTTACTGCAGTTATTTTGTAAACCGCCAGGATATGTGTGTTACACCAAGTGTCTCCTTTCCATTGGCAATAAATGATTCTAAAACGAGGGTGCCAGCTTGACAATCCTGTATTATCTACGTTAACGAATCTGCCTCTCCTACCGATCGTTCAAGAATACTAGAATTATGGACCAAAATACTTCAGCACAGCATCAGTTACTGAGCTTTGAGATATCACAACCGGAAATTCTACTGCAGTACCATAGAAAGCTGATAGGAAGCCCCAAATCAAATCATTATAAGGTCTAATAGAGACCTACGCACATGGTTACCAAACATCAGGTCAATTAATTCAGGCATTCTTGCTGAATCACTGTGTCGTGTTCACACACACACACACACTGCCAAAATATAACAATGGTAACGCGTCACACAGAACGTCCAAACCTCAACCTGAAGAAAAGGATATATAATGGAGGGTCCCCAACCAAACACAGTTCTGATTGAAAAGGTTAAGAACTTGGGGCGGCACATACCGCTGTCGTCAAGGTGCGAAGTGCACTTTAGCCTTTGTTCTCGTCCCGACGTCAGGTCATCACGTAGTCACGGCGTCAGAAGGTGATGGTCACACCTGGAACCATAACACTGACGTCTGTGTGTTCTAGCCTTTTAATAACATCTAATTATTTCATTGATTTTTTCATCTTTAGGGTCGCCCTTGAGTTAGATCTGATTTCCAATGGAGCCCTTTAGTACAAAATCATAGCACATTGAGCAAATAAAGAAACAGGAAAATCATAACTAATATAGGATTGAACAAATGATAAATTGATATCAACACATCATAAAGTAACATAAGAAAGTATCCCGGCAAAATCTGACAGATGTGGAAAAGTTAAAGAATTAAACTGTACATTCTGCCTATTAGGACTCTTCCCAAATGGTACCATGCAATGTGTCAAGGCCAGATTCTTTCATTGCTTATACGATGACAAACACACACACACCAGGCGTTACATAATAACACGATACGTTTGTACGTTATGTACACATGCCGTGTTGTTATTTCTGTTGCCATGGTGGGATCGGATGGCGTAAAGGCAACGTGTTTGATCCAGAACCTTGAGGTCCTGGGTTCAAATCCTGTTCAAAAATTGTCTCCGATCTTGTGCCTTTGGGAAAGTCACTTTACACGACTTTCCACACTTCACACTACAGGGGAAAACGTGTACCTTATTGCGGTTGGGAAGTCCCTCACATAGGACGTTAAAAAGGGCCGCACCATCATGATGATCAATGGTGATCATGGGCACTAAATAAAGAAGGAGAGAAGATCTTATCCCCGGAGTAGATGAAAAATCACTTAGTGTTCTGACTGGCTAGTTTTTTTTTCTTTTTCTGAGAGTCGTCTAGGGTAGATGGCTGTCAGAAACAGGGCCCTGTATGATCTATATAGAGCGTAATTAGCCGTTTTAATTTCCACACATGTACAATATATAGCCGAACGCTTAAAATTAACGTAGAGCACAATCGTCGTATTCTACATAAAGTGTACTTGGCGCCTGAATATGTGCAAAGCGAAGACAACATGCTCAAATTTATCGTAAGGCACTGCCACTGCCTGTCTGAATTTCACAGGTAGTAACGGGGGATTTGCCGTACCCCTGCACGGTGACCCCTGATTGATTTACGAGTTGTCCCGAAAAAAAGGGGCGTTCACATTCCTTGACATACTGTGAGCATATACCTACGTCGTTGAGGTCGTCCATACAACAAAAGATCATAGTCATGATAGTGAGGGGGTCGGGCAATGACTAGTCTCACCGTGCAGTTCACAAATATTATATATAAACTGCAGCATTTCTCATCATGTCCAGCAACTTCCAAGCGGAGCATCCTCCTCAACCTACAAGTAAGTAAAACAGCGCGCGCTGGTTTCCAAACAGATTTTCCGGTGGCAAAATCGTTATGGAGCCTGGGGCTTGGGAAAGTTACGATTATGTAATCACCTTTCCTCATCTGCTTGAAGATTGGTGACGGACCTGTCGTTTCTAAACATCTATTTGTTGCTGCTGTAGTTATTGTTGTTGTTTTGTTGTTTTTATACGAAAAGATTGCAGCATACTTTGAACTTCATGATTATAAAGCATTTATCATCGAAGAACGCCATTGTTTCAGCTTTAAGTGACTGTTAACATGATTGTAAATCCAACCTTTGAGCTTGACCATGTATTACATGAGTGAAAAGGAGGCGTAACTATTTGTGTACCTTATCACAGTCTGAATCTCTGCTCTTGTCGTACAAGATTTGGTTTTAACGAGGTCATTTTTGCAACAGAACTTTGGCTTTGCAGAACTGTCTGCTCGGTGCTGTAATCGGCTTTAAGTTATACCAAACGTTCTGAAAGGCTTCCACATGTCTATACATTTACATGGTCAAGGGGGGGGGGGGGCACGGCAAACAGTGGCGCTACTTATAACGTAATTTGGCACAAAAAGTTCAAGTGTGCTTAAAAGTTGTGATCGATGGCTTTATAAGGTGGAGGGTAAGATAAGGGGGTGCCGACAAGTCCAGGTTATGTAACTGAGCAGACGGGTAGGCTCCGTGTTGCTGTGGAAGGTGCGATTACATTAGTAGTTCGATCGCCGTGTGGTTGCATACTGCGGATATTCTTCCGATAGTCATAAATGGGTCCTGCAAAATTCAGTTGTCTTGTTTCAGAAATAGAAAGGCTGTGTTATCCTTGTCCGTGATGGGTCTTTGTCACAGCCTGCTATGAAGTTCTACGCATGACGACGTACAACGGATGAGGTCGATCAGTCACATTTACCGAATAGTCTACTTTTGTTTAATTGACTTATTGGTCCACACGAGCACAAAAGGAGAGTCATGTGGGATCAACCTTTCAAGGGATCTAAAAAAAATCGACCTGTACAGCCAACTGGGATAAGATATAACTTCCGGACGTTCCGAGCGACATCTATCTCTTCTTCAGCGTCACTACTAGAATGAATAAATATTAGCACATCCAGTAAGTGTAATAAAAGCTGAGCAAGTAAAAGTCGTGTGTAGACACCACTCCTATGTATTTCAGCCAGTTGTATATATTGATGTTTTTAAATATTGTTTACCTGGATGTAGAACCTTCATTAAAAGTATTCCCCATGATTTATTTCCAACAGAAAAAGAGGACTTCGCCTACCAAAACAACGCCTTCGACCACACGCCCTCTTCCAACGACACAAACGTACAACTCCGCTGCCTGAAACAGTCAGTCAGCACGTCCACACTGACGACTATCGGCCAGGATGACACGCCAGACAAACCTGGGGACCCGCCTCTCCATCTGTATGAGTCCTACATCCTGCCGTGTATCGCTGAGTATGTCGGGACGACCCTCTTCCTATTCACCATCTGCATGGTATCAGGTACGTCAGGTGGAAGATTCAAGCAGACGTTAAATGAAGAAAAATCTTTCTTTTTTTGGCTCAAGCTTTTCTCTCAAAATTAGTTTGCCCGACTGACCAACTGGAAATAGCAACTTAATTCCTCACTAACTTTGAATACACAGGCATGTAGATGAGACAACTTTCTTATTGCCAGCATGTTTTAACGTTACGTCGTGTACCTGTGTTTCAAGCATATTGAGAAAAGAATTTTGAAGATAGATACCTGCCTTCGGATCTTATGCATCCCTAGATCAGAAAACAGAGTAAAGGTCTCAGACTTACGTCTTTATACATTATAAGCAATGAAACCTTCCAATGGATTTCTGTACTGACCAGATGTTCTATTTGTACAGCTTACGGTGGAGCGGCAGGTCCTACCTGGTTGCTAGGCGTGTCCCTGACGACCGGGTTTGCCTTTTTCGCTCTATGTATCTCAATAGGACCGGTCAGGTAAGACGTCGTTGAACTTAAGATGTAATATTTGCCTCCTTGTACACCTTAGAATATATCGGATTAAAGATATACGTGTTCATCAACTATTGATAAAAGTAAAACGATTCATCTGAATTGATTTTGAATTATTACTTTCCTTTACTTCTGTCATAAAGGAACCTAAAAATCACTCTTTTCTCTGTCATTGTAACCAATTTCATCATTCTATTGTTCATCTTGATAAACTATAGGCTAGACATCCAGCATTCAAGTACATGTTACACATCACAAAAACATTTGTTACACATCACAAAAACATACAGATAACACACTTGTACATTTATACAACACAAGAATTAGAAAGATCACGAAAAGACTGTAAACCAGTACAAAAGCTAAAGCGGTCGAACCTCACACACTGAGAACGAAGCATGACGTTTTTTATTAACCTGTTTTATGTCACCTGTAACAGTGGCGCCCACCTGAACCCTGTCGTTACTATGGCAATCACCTTAGCTGGGGACTGCAACCCTATTTTGGGCATCCCTTACGTCATCGCTCAGATAGCGGGGGCAATAACCGGAGCATATTTCACCAAGGTAACGCAACTGTTCATGCAAGGGCTGATAAATATGGACTACTGTGCCAATATCGCGATCGTATACTTGTACTATCAAATAGTAAAATAGGTCTATTGAATACCAAGCGCTCGCATATGATAATTGTCCAAAAAAGGATGTTGTCTTTTCGACTGCAGTCTTTAAAAAATTCGAAAATTCTCTGTCTCCTGCCAGCGGTCGATCCTCAAAAAGGCTGGATAGGCAGCTTTCTGCTATGGTCGGATAGTTACCGAAAACACAACATGGTTCCTAGGTCTAACAACAAATTAACCAACAGGTGAAGAAAGTCAATATCTACAATATTCTTTTTTTTTTTTCAGTTCATCGTACCGAGTACCACTTACGCACAATGCCTTGGCGGGGCACACTCTGTAGGTCCAGGGGTAACCGCTGGGGGCGCTATTCTGTGTGAAGTCCTCATCACCGCCTTCCTAGTGTTGGTAATCCTCATGAGCGGAGTGGACACGATCAACAAGCAAAATCCTCTCCCACCACTGGCGGTCGGACTGGCCGTCGTGGTTGGCATTACTTGCGGGTGAGATTACTACAAGTTTTCGTTGCTTAGGAAAATTTAAAGGAGGGGTATTGTATCATGAAAATGTTCAGATTCAACTTTCGCCTAGAAATTCCAATGCTCCTTGTGTAGGGAATATATTCATGTCATCAAGCTCGAAAACCCCTCCCTACCCTGAAAATTATTATTCAACCTTGAAAACACTTTATTTTGCCAACAATCGAAGCATTCCTGCTTTTGATTAAATACAACGTAGAAATGTGTTCATGTTCGTATAGTTGTCGTCAGGTCCAGGGTTGCTTTTGATTTTGAGTTTTAAAAAAATCGGGGGGCCCGGCTATACCCTAAAATAGTATGATAGTCACAGGGTTCCCACGGACCCAAGTTGGAGACACTCCCGAAAGTGCAGAAAAACAGCCAATAAGGTACCAGAAGAGGCCCCTTTTTCCAAATGACACCGTAACATCACCCCCTTATGTCACACGAGATCCCATGTTCGCACAGATCTATCGTGTATACTTTGAAGAATGTTAGACATTCAAAAGATGTAATATACACAAAACAATTATTGCTCAATTAAACTACTGGGTAGATTTTGTAAAGGTTTTGACAAAGCTTCCCCTACCTTTTGGTCAGTGACTGAAACGTTTTACCATTTACAAAATCCAGCCAATTGCTTGAGTGGTTGTTATCGTATGGACCATGTATGCTGTTACCCTCATGTGGTTTGTCCTTCTTCCTCCCCGTACCTACAGTGGTCCGTTCTCAGGCGGCTCCATGAACCCAGCCCGCGCGTTCGGCCCGGCCGTGGCGTCCGGCGTGTGGGACCACCACTACGTCTGGTGGGTGGGGCCGATACTGGGCGGGCTGGTCTCAACTGGGATATACAGGTAGGGATAAAATTCCCTCCCTCATTCAAGTACTTGTAAATCGGGTCTTTTCCGAAACCATCTACTCTGTACTTTTTGGGGATGAACTAGCAATGCCATGTGGCATGTTGTCCCAGAAAGGACTACAATATGTGTTCCTATACAGTCTTCTTTTAGAATTTATGTTCTTTTTCTAAGATTTCCAAAGTTTACCGAATTTTTTTTTCTAATCACAGAATGTTGATGGCGAGTGAAGACCGCCGTGTGCTGTTGTGGAGGCGGACACAAAAGAAGGACACTCGGATGCAGAGCACGTGATGAGCGGCTATACCCATAACGACAGACATCTCAATGGTTTAGTTATACATAATATACGTACCAACATGCAATGGAAGACGCGTGGCCATTCTTTGGGCAAACATTACTAGATATTCTCAAATCGATAGACAATGCACGTCGGATATGACTGTACAAATAAAAAGTACAGTTAAACATGACCCCCTCTGTATAAGGATGACCTGTTCATTGTGACCTCTCTCTGGTGGTTTCTATTAGATTATTTTCTCCATTGCCCAAGCGTTCAGAATGTTTACAGTGATCACCTGTTCACTACGACCATTTTCGCCACGGCCATAGAGTGATCACTGTATATAACTTGGATTGAAACTAGTGTCTATAACGTTAACTTAGTAAATACGTGTTTTGCATGACTTAGTTATGGCTGACTTAGGTTTATGAGGCCTATTTTTAAAAGCCACAAGTATGAAATTCCTGTCATGTACCAACATGGAATCATGGTATTTCCTAGTCAATTATGCAAATCAGTCATGGTTTTGTATAAATGATGTCTAATTTACAACTCTTTCTCAGTTACAAATGCAACATTTTTGAGAGCCCCTTCATGGACTATGGCGCAATTAAACTCCATTATGAAAGTTAGATCATAGTATTACTGATTTGCACATTGAGCATATACGTTGCCCACGTTAGTGGTTGAACTTAGACATTTTGCCTGAAGTCAAGTGTAGTGACAGGTTAACCGGTTAGACAGCATTTACAGACAGGGTGTGACGTGGGCAGGTCAGCACTGCAAGCTCGATAATCTCTGACTAACGTTGTCACCAACTTCGTCTCACAGGTGGGAATATATGTACTGTACATATTCTAGTTGAAGGAATCAAGCTATCTTCTGTCGCTGTGAACAAGGTTTGAAAAGCTTCATATATAGTGCAAGTTATCACACACTGATACGTAGCTATTGTTGTAGAAAACATGTACAGATGTGTCATCCTGATTATATGTATAGTAAAACGACCAAACCTTACCCTCAGGGAATTCTTTTGTTTTCAAAATGGCGATACCCTCGAATATTTATCTTGTTCTTGGTGTCGTGCATTTGGGGGAGAATACATCTTCCCACATATGTGCGAGCGCGTGCGCATACACCCCCCCCCCCCCTTCACACGCACACACATTTCTCTCCTCTCTCTCTCTTTCTCTCATTCTTTCTCTCTCTCGCTGTGATGTAAAAATTGGTGGGGTAAGATGTTGTAGTCCAACTATGTGGCAGTATGGCTAAAAATACGTATTTTGGATTATTACTATGTGTTTACACAATCTCTCGCTGGTTGAGGTTAATGAGGGAGAGGTAACTGTCAGGCTAGGAGAGAGATTTTAGCCAGGCTATGGTTATTACAACGTAGTTAAGTCGACTGTACTTTAGGCAAACCACAAAGTACTGAGGAAAGTTAAGTCGAATGGGAGCCATTTCGTGTGAACTCAAGTACCTGGTAGTTGGCTGAAGTACGCCGTGCCTTGTCAAACTATGTCGTAGTTGGTTTAAGTACGTCGTAGTTGAGTTTTGACCGGAGTAAGTAGAAAACCATAACCGTCATACTTTGGTTATGAGAGACGCCTTGCGGTTTTAGAGGAAAATGGCAGATTGCACTAATACATCTAAGTAGGTAAGGTTACCGTTGATTGACCTCATTTAAATGTTTCAACCAAAATTCATGCGCATGCGCGTTTAAATCACGCCCTATAAGGTCTGGTAACCTTATGACCTTCACCTTCTCGCGTTGATTGAGAGGAAAAGATATCGCACGGCTTTTTTATTTTAAAAAATGGGGGAAATCGGGCATTTCTCCATGCAAATAAAAAAACACGATTTTTGACATTTCGCTCCTCTAATAATCAGGGTTCTACACCATCAAAGATCACGTGACAATGTCAAAGGTTAGCTGTGCTGCTTATCTATACATCTTTCTCACGCTGTAGCCGTGATAGATCTAAAACGAGTTCAACGAGGCAAACAAAACACTGTCCATCATAATTAGCAGTTCAACAAATCATAGCATGGCAATTATGAAATCGACCAGTAAGAGAATGGCTACATGTCCGTCAAATATTTGCATTTATTATGTTTTTATTTTGCATGTCTTAAAGGACAATTGGATCAGTCTACGCAACTTTAAATTGCTTTATCTGTCGGTGCATAACTCGAGTTATAATATTTATTATTTGATCTTATATTGCGAATTTTTTGTGGTTTGGTGGAAAACTAAATGGGAGCCGATTTTAGAACTAGGTTTTGTCTGTTTGCCTCTGTCACTGACCTCGTCTATCGTGGTCGCAGCGTGAGAAAGGTGTATTGTCATGTCAAAAGGGGACCGTTTAACCTTGCCTGGTTATGTAACGTACATCGACAAACAGGTTAGACATCATTTAGTGAAGAACATATTCCACGACAGAGGTGCAAGGTCTCATTGCTGTCTATTTTGCTGTCACAAAGGTGGGAATATATATTTATTACACGTTTTTACTGTACGGCTCTAGATCTTTACTGAAGCACTTTTCTGTGAGTGTTTAACATAGTTTGTCAAGTTACGTGGAAAAGAGTGCAACATCCAGCATTTTGTACAGTAAACATGTAATGATTATGTAACGATTCTGAACGAAGAGACTGACATGCCTTTTCTACATACTTCTTGATTCACGTGTTTATTCTTTAAATTTTTTCAAATACATCGTGATATGCTCGAAAGCAGCTATAGACTCTTGAATAAGTTTACTTTTGTAGAAAACTCCCATACGTACTGTAAAGATGTGATGATTATGTAACGACTATGAAGGGAGGAACGGGAATACCCTTTCTACGCGCTACTGCATTTAACTATTTTTTTTCTTCAGTTTTTCAAATACGCCGTGCTATACTCGAAAGCAACTATAGATTCCTAAACTAGTTTACTTTTGTAGTAAATCTGCATACCTAATGAGGTTGATAATTGAAAGACGGCACGTTTTAGTTGGTTTCAAAACGTGGTTAAATTTTGAGCGGAGTAGAGCAAAGAGGTCTTGTGTACACCTAAGGTCTTATGGAACAAATAAATCAAGGTGTCATTTCTTAACGTTGCATTTGTTTACATGTACAAATGTGAGCTACTTTGTGGCGTGGGAAAAAGTGCGCTCACGCCTTGTTAAGGCTAGAGTCATAGGTTAGCGAACAATAGTTCAGGTATGCTATTATTAATTCGATGATTGTCGGGCGCGCTCAGTCGAACCGGGCAGCAGCCCTCGGGGGGTAGCTATAGGGGTCGGTGACTGGTTAGCATCAAAATGAACGGTGCAGTACTAATTAGCAACGTAACCCCGTTTGTTTACAATCTCCACCTTCACCTTGTCATATCCTCATCTTCAGTGTCACGCACTGTGGCAACTAGTACTCCCAACCCCTTCTTCCTCTATCCTGTCCTGTTCTTTACCTTTTTTGTACAATCCGTCGGACACCATTTTAACCAGATGTTCTCTATTGCCCCACCCGCACCGTTCCCATATAGCAGACGAACCTGTCAAACTGACGTGTGTGTTTGGTATGGACGTATCTAATCAAGGGGATTATATAAGCTCATCACCTCATTGATCTAATCTACAGCGAGGGCAGTATTTTCTCAAATTCACGAAAAGACAGAAAATGTATTTAGTGCCAAAGGACCTTGACCTTGAAAGTTATCATAGGAAACAACTTTTCGTTCCCGAAAGCTGCCAGGTCGGGCTCCGGTTTGGAAATGTGACGTAGGACATAGATGTAATGTGTTGTGCGTGCGTTGCTATCACAAAATATGCCTGTTTCCGTAGGTTTGCAAAGTGACTATGCGTTTAGCATCTTTCTCTGTAAAAAGAAGTATATCTTTATCACTAGTGCTGAATCTTCGTCCGCCAAAATGAGTGAGAGCGAAATGACCCACCTGACGATGGAGAAGCACGAGCCTAAGCCGAACGCGTACGAGGTGTACGTCATGCCGTGTCTGGCCGAGTTCGTCGGGCTCCTCATCTTCGCCTTCATCGGTACCATGGTAACAGGTGGGTATGTGTGGTGCCGTGTGCAAACGTTGGCCTTTGGTGACGCGATCGTGTTGTGCCGTGTGCAAAACTTAACTTCGACAACCGGTGAGTGAAGTGTCGTGTGCAAACGTGGGATTTTAGTGACGGGGTCGTGTTGTGCCGTGTGCAAAATCTAGCTTTAAAGATAAGTGAGTGTAGTACCGTGTGCAGAAACGATCTTTAAGTGGACGTTATGTAACAGAAGATATCTCATCCGACGGGTCTGCTACCTCCAAAAGGTCATTTCGGCAGCACATAGCCCTTGTCCTCTTGATCACAACGCGATTTTTGGAGATCGATCTTTGTTTGCATGTCACCAAGTCCCATTCCATATGATATGAAGTTTTTAAACAACAAAACAAGCTTAACACTCCAGTGATTTTGAAAGTCAGTGACATTCAAACGGTCAACAAAGTCGGGTGAAGGTCGTTAACAGTATGAAAACGCGCGGCTTTAGAACGTATCAAGCTCTAGCATACACTCTGACTTACTGTCTGAAATCAATGCTACCCTAAACGTTTTCATTGCACATTGTATTGTCAGGTTATGTGACACCGGCGGGGAACATGTGGCTGCTGTCCATCGCCTTGGCGCACGGGTTCACCATAGCCCTGCTGATTGTCGCTGTGGGACATATCAGGTGATGTTCATTTAGCCTGGTATTCAACCGTAATACCCGAGTCTCTTCTGTCCTCTCCGAGTTTTTGCGGAGACGACAGAAGAGACTCAGGAGCTATGATACGACTGGATACCAGTCTGCGGTATATCAATATGACATGTATAGAATACACACTGGTGATAACAACTACAGTCAAATCTGTACATAGCGACCACTCAATGGACTTAAAGAAACAGGTGGTCTCCATAGACAGGGCTGGTAATTATTATTGAGTCATTATCAATGGACGAAGAATCTACGAGACCACCAAAAAGTGACCACATTGTTAGGCAGGTGGCCTTTACGTATAGTAGGTGGTCACAAGTACTGGTTTGGATGTGTTTGTACGACTTTCTAGATGTGGAACAGAAAAGGGGACCGCAAAAGCCAACAGTGTAGAGTTTGATCTACAAAACTGTAAGGATATGTGATCATATGTATTGGGGGCGTAATTTGTGATCTGAGGGAGAAGTAAGTGGGAGTTATCTTGGGCTATGAAAACGTTGATGTTGGAACTTGTTAACTTACATCTGTATCCAAATTCTAATACCAACAGCGGCGGTCACCTGAACCCAGCCGTGACCCTGGGCATCACCATCGCAGGTGGGGTCACGTGGCTGCAGGGCATCTGTTACGTCATCAGCCAGCTGCTGGGGGCCATGGTGGGAGCAGCGTTTACCAGGGTACTAGTAATGTCGATAACGATGTTCTCATGTCCACTAGTGTCCATCCTTTTATCCCTCGCTCTGTGGTAGGCCTAAGTACCAGTATACTAAGTATCCAGCAACCATTTCCAGCGACACCGGGATTGACACTGAGGACTTGGGAACAGCTATGTAAGACCGAGTGCTGTGGAGAGATGTTGTGCATCGCCTCACCCCGCCCGCCAGGGACGACAGATGATGATACCTATCCAGTACACGTAGCCCCATCAAATACCAGAGGCCCTATCCACTGTCAATAGTCTTATCCAGTGCCCTTAAAATAATATTCACAACTAGTTCTTGATATCCCTGGTTTCCGTGTCCTATCGTTTTCCTATCGCTTTCCTATCGCTTCGGTGTAGCAGCCCTATCCAGTACCCGCAGCCTTATGGCTGGACCCATAGCCCGTTACATATCCAGTACCCTTGAAATGGCATTCGCAACGTACGAGCTCTTTGATAGGGAGATAGTAGCTAAACACGAGCAATATTAGGAAAGTTGTCGCTTTCGCAACACGAAACTTTGTGAAGATTTAACATCGATCCAGGTAAGAAAAATTTGGAACTGCCAGTTCATTCTAGGAACACTGAAAAAGAGTGATAGATATCACTCGAAACGTTCCAAAGTAATCTCAAAATCTTATCCAGCTGTAGATACTGTCTTTGAAAGATATATGTATTTATGTATGTACTCTATCTTTCTAGTTCATATCGCACCGATAGTATTTGTTTCATTTTGTACTGATGAAGGCGACAGATTGTCGTCGAAACGTTTACGAAAGAGTTAAAAAAAAGGTTGTGTAACGAAGAAGATTTTGTTGAAGTATTCTTGAATAGTTAATCGGGTTATGAATCGTTTATAAATCAATCAATAAAACAAACTAACCATCCAAATCGCTCAACAATTATCTGCAACATCCAGGCCATCCTGCCGAACGCAACCTACGCGGCCTGTGCCGGGGGAACCCACGCTATTGGCGGAGAGGTTTCCATCACAGGAGCCATCCTGTGTGAGTCCATCCTCACCATGATCCTGGTCCTCACCGTCCTGCTGGCGGCTGTGGACCCGTCCTCCGCTGAGAAGGCCCTGCCGCCTCTCGCTATTGGTCTGGCCGTGCTGGTCGGCATCCTGGCTGGGTGAGGATACTGTAAATGTATACTGTGTTGTAAAGTTCGCGGGGATTTAATTTCACGGTAGCGGGAAAAAGGACTTTTCGCGGTGGTTTTAAGTTCGCGGTAGCATCATGCACTGTAGCATCTTAGGCCCCCTTTCCACTTGACGGCGCTCTCACGGCGCTCTCGCTGCGATGGAAAATTGGCCAGAGCGCGGTGAGAGCGCCTCGACGCCGGAAAAAGCTGCTCTAGTGGAATCTCTCCGGCGACCCCAGCGCGCTCTCACTTCGACGAAAAACTCAAATGTCAGCATCTTTTAATGAGCTAGCAAAGATTCGAAAGATTACTCAACGAATTTCAGAGATAAAGAACGAATCTTTTGACGTATAGTGTATTTTGGTATCTTTGAAGTCATCCTTTTACGTCTTACATAACATTCAAAGTTTAGAATCAAGGCTGTGAACAAATCCAATTTTGGTCACTGTACAGTCTCTCAGACTGAAATATACACGTTTCTCTTGCTGTTTTTTCTTTGATCTGTCATGTAGCTTGTTCACCATAAATATCTTTATCATGCCACGTTATTGGTGTAAATCATACATTACTGAAACACTTCGATCTAATTGAAAATGGGACTTCAATAGTCTAAATGTACAGATGAAGAACAAGAAAACCTCATGTCATCATGTTGAAATTAAAAAAAAATAAGTTGAGAAATGATAAACCTTTATTTTTAAACCTTGCTTATTCCATCTCAGTTTGTTTAATTGTTCATCACCGGTACAATTTGGACATTTCTCATGGTTCTGTCTATGTCAAATATATACTTCTTCACAAACCGCAGTTGAGAGCGCAGAGAGAGCGCAGTGAGAGCGCCGTCCTAGCTAAATTGGCATCATAAACCACTGTTGAGACCTATTGCGCTCACCGCGCTCGCTGTGCGCTCTCTTGGCGCTCACGGCGCTCGCTGCGCGCTCTCTTGGCGCTCTCTCTGCGCTCATAGTTGGATCGCCGTCCACGGCGCTCTCACGGCGACTGTTTTGAGTAGGTTCAAAACAGTCGCGGAGGTGATGGCGACCATGGCGACCATGGCGCTCTCACCGCGCTCTCTTCGCGCCCTCATGGCGACCTTGGCGATCCCACTGCGCTCTCACCGCGCTCTTCCCAATTTGAGGTCGCAGAGAGAGCGCCGCGAGAGCGCCGTCCTAGTGGAAAGGGGGTATTAGTGCCATGGAAAAATGTTGGCAGTGGTTTCAAATTCGCGGTGAAGCGGCTGCGAAAGTTTGTGCATTTTCTCTGTCATTATACTTTTTACCTCTTGTAATACGGTTTGCTGTTAGATATCATTTTTTGTTTACAATGTTTGCGATTGTACTATGGAGGTATCGGCTCAGTTGTATACACGTAAAACATACGGCGACCCTGCTGCCGGCACCTCGCAAAGTTCACTCTGTGAAGCTCATGATGGATGGATGGCAAAATAGATGGACTGGATGGATGGATGGATGGATGGCAAAATAGATGGACTGGATGGATGGATGGATGGATGGATGGATGGATGGATGGATGGATGGATGGATGGATGGATGGATGGATGGATGGATGGATGGATGAAAAGATGAATCGATGGATGGAAAGATGGATGGAAAGATGGATGGAAAGATGGATGGAAAGATGGATCGATGGATGTAGATAGATACATACACCTTATCGCATTCAATTCAAGGACGAAAGGTAAACTACCTTGCTTTTAAGACCACCGAAAACTCGTCATTAAACAATAATTTCTCTCACCTTCCCAGCGGCCCGTTCTCCGGAGCGTCCATGAACCCAGCCCGTGCGTTCGGCCCGGCGGTTGCGGCTGGTGTGTGGAAGAACCACTATGTCTGGTGGGTGGGCCCGATCATTGGAGGTCTCGTGGCTGGGATTATCTACAGGTAGGTCTGAATAAATGTACTGTTTACTGAGTTTTTAGGAGTTGTGAGTAACGTTGTGGGTAACGTAGTTAAACAAAGGTATGAAGAGAAAATTACTTCTAGTTATGACATCGTTTCAGACGTCATGTTATCGTCTATGTATTTTGATAATGGTCTACAACCAGAAATTCTATTTTGGAATCTTGTACAATATATATCTTTGACAGATGTTACTGGTGGTATTCAGTGGTGCATAAGCATTTCATAAGAGATACGTCGATGTAGGTCCCAGGTAATAACATATGCCAGAAAGCAGTTACTCAAGAAACTGGATATGATGTAGGAAACGGTCAGGTGTTTCAACTAGCATCTACTATCTTTCGTTAGTCAAACTTCAGTTACCAAAAGCATATCCAGTTTCTTGAGTAACAGCTTTTTGGCATATTTCATAAGAGGCAATGGGGAACCATGGGTCGTCGGTCCATCTCAGTATACATACAGAAATGTGACGGCGACGACGATTATACTACACAACACTGTATTCATCGAACTGAAAGGCACAAAATGCACTAAAAACTCTAAACATCTTTAATTTCTTGTTTCAGGATGTTCCTGGCCGACGCTGAGCGCCGTCTGATCGCGGGCAATTATATGAAGCGGTACATTTGAGCTGCAATGCACATCGTACCCTGGGAGCCAGACAGGAACGGGTAGCTAGCGAGTTTCGTTCGGGGAGCCAAGGCAGTCAGCCCGCCGATCTCACATGAGCGCTCCGGGGAGTTTAAGCCTGAAGGATTTATCGCTACCCTGGAAAGGGCAGGTGGACCTCATCGGGCTTAAACTCCCCGGGCGCTAATAGGAGATCGGGCGGGCCTGACTGTCTTGGGCCACCGAATAAACTGTCCTAGCTGCCCGATTCCGGCTGGCTCCCAGGGTATGTACATCGCAAAAAAAGCTTGCTGCAAATTCCTACCCGTAGTTTACTTGCAGGTGAACAACAATTGGTAATGTTAAATCCATGTTAAACTGTTATTTTCAACACAAAACATTGGTTGTATACAATGTTGGACTGTCCAACCACAGTCTTTGTCAATGAATGAGCTTGCTTCTTTGGCGTAACGTTATGCAGATAGAACACTCGCTGAGCAGCGGACTTTCAAGTTCACAATCCATGTTTGCATACAATCATACAGTTAAATATGAAGCATACTGAATTGAAACAATGAAAATTAAACGACGCTGCTAATCTATAACAAGGCTCAATTTCTACATTACTAATACATCGCTACAATTTCTTTGAAAGCAGTGCAAGTTAAAACGCCTTGTGTTTTCATTGATCTGTGAGTTGTATGATCGAAGATACTAGTAATTCTTTGTAGATTTCTTAATATTGAAAAAATTATACCTCACGGTATTCAAGATCATTATGGTAAAGGCTATCTCCTTAATTATATATCGCCTTTGTATCTTTGTAAGATCTTATTAAGATGTCTTTGCATGTCATTTTCACATGTCTGTAGAATTTTAATTTACAAGACGGGGGATTTAGTGGTAAAACGTATGCTCTATATATACATGTTGATTTATCATCAATGGATTAGTAGTTTGAGAAACCCATTACATGTATCAGTGTTGCTATTCTACTATATTTTGTTGAATATCTAGAAGTATTATAAAAAGACGATAGCTGTGTTGGTTGGTACATGTATATCGGACGTGCGGTACAAACTCAGCCGATTTCTGGACAGCAAGATTTCTTTCATACCTTTTCAAAGGTTCTAATATGTTTTAATCTCTTGTTAAGGTACAAGGGATTTTCTATTCATTTCTTGCCAATATTGTTAACTTTGTATCTCAGTCATTATAATGGATAAAAACATTATGATACATTTAGGTGTATAGTGCTATAGCGAATGTGGTTTACTTTGTACTCATCTACGGGAAATAAACGTATCAAGAGGCGTGTGTCGTCTCAAGTTATTTCTTCAAGAACTTGTTACCTTACAAAAACACTAGAACTGGCGATTCACTTTCTAACATTGACTATATGCATCAGCTGGCCTGCGTTTATGTTTTTTTATGCGGGTGGTGTGCATCACACAGTTACTAAAAGCACGCGTCATGGGTGACTTTGGAAGCTACCGCAAGAGAAGTAGTGCCAGATTGACGAGTGTCCGTTTGCGCGGCAAAGATGCCACCTATAACGAAGATGGTTGGTCTTATGCACATTGGTACCGATCGTTTCTTGTGAACCGGATAAGTACAATGTTGAGTTTCTTTGATTTCCTTCGTAGAATTCCTGATTGTAGAGGCCCTAACAAATGGAGAGTGGCCACCTTTATGAATCCATAGCTGTTCAATATTAGATGTCCAACACTGCGACAACAGTTGCCTACACATTAGACGTTCCTAACGACAACCAAATGAACATACTGTTCTGCAACAGAACTAGAATCAAAACGGCGTAAAGACACAACTAACAAGGTTTGGCCACACTGACTTAATTCTATGAACGACATCCTCAAACTAATTTGCAAGGCGACAAAAACAGAAAGAAAAAAACACGGAAAAAATGCCTCTAAACCAGAGGACTAAATATCTGACCATGTGCCCCCTTACCCTGTACAACAGATCCTCTGGCAAACATAAAATCCAGATTGACCAGGGATGCTATTGGGTGACATGTGGCTACATGTTTTTAGAACGGGCGAAAATCAATGCGCGTTCGGATGCCGTCCATAAAATTAAGTCAGTGTGGCCTTGGGTGCATTAACCTACTCTCCAAGCAGAGGTTAGGCTCCGGCTGTTTTTTTAGTCGTTTTTATCGGGCTTTATATTTTGTATTTTATCTTGCTGTATCAAATTCAAAACCTAACGGTTTGGCTGGCATACTTCATGAAAAATGACAAAATAGAAATCCCTATAAAAACGACTAAAAAAAACGTTAAAAAAACAGCCGGAGCCTAACCTTTGCTTGGAGAATAGCCTTAGGTGCATTAACCATCGGCTGAACGCAATGTGCACTCAAGCGGGTGATTTGCATGACATTTGCATCAAGTGGTAATTATGCAGTACGGGTGACTGCACATGTTAGGTTCCAGACAACTGTTGTGACAAATTGCGACGTGCATGTTACAGACGTTACAGAGTGAACATGCCAAAGGCAGGCGTCTTACATTCGTGAAGTAGAAATCATTTTTAAGTCTATTGTACAAATAATAGGGTTTCTCTGAAGCGACCGCGGGTGACGTTAATGCTGTAATTTACTCCGCATCCCCGATATAATGATATAAAGCGGTTCAACCAGCTAATAGCATGACCTACTGCGCACGCGTAGTAGATAAGTTTCTGCCCCAGTGCCTAAGGTCTTAAGACGTGGCGTAAGTCCTTGGCCCCGTCCGGCTGCGATCCTGGCAACTGCTCTTAAGCAGGTAAGCACACACACGTGTCTCCTATGCTGTGGGGAGGAGTAAGGTGTTCTTACTTGTGAATTCGACACGAGTTTAACTGTGTAAGAATGCTACCATAGGGTGTGTTGTGTACAGACTACTCGGTGGTGTCCGTAATGTCCGCAATTACTTTTTACATACCTGAATCCATACGTCTATGATTTTCGTAAAGACAACGTGTACATCTACCATTGGCAGATAGACTATTTACGTACGTAAACATTACTAAAAAAAGCGATTCGCATTCTTGGGTGCGTATAGTCTATTTTATCATACCAAGTTAAGTTATGTAACTTGTACTGAGGAGATTGGCATAGTGAGATATTTCGATGAGAGCTTCATGTAAACAAGCACTTGATATACTCAATAGAAGAACAAATTCTAGGTTGGTGTCGATGTGACATTATCCTGTAGTGGGTTAAAGTGGCGCGGCTAATTATGCAATGCGGGTGACGAAACAATGGCGTAAACAAAGCATGTTCCCACGTTTGAACATTGCAACGGCCCGAGGGCATGCAACTGCTTTTACAGTAGACAGCACTGAGTCTTGGTAAAGGTGCAGTCACACGAGCGGATATATAAAGTCCGTATAATGTCCGTATTGACATTCTTCATATGTACAATACGCACCTCATACGGATCTCCGTCGTTTTGTGTCAGTTTTAGGTACGCAGGTATACGCACAGTATAGCCCAGTATGAGTACAGTACCGTGTAAACTGGCAAAAAAAGATTGAGATGCGGATGAAGTGCGTACTATGCGTACGACTGTGTATGAAAAAAATGTCAAAGCGGACCACATACGGACATGACATCCACGCTAGTGTGACTGCACCTTTAACACCTTCAAGGTTGGTTCATAGGTGCGTATATATTCAAGACAGCAAGAGGTCCATATGGAAGATTGCTGAAAAAATAATAGAAAACTGACAAACGCAGACGGATGACATGTCAGACGAGTTAGCTGGGTCACAAACCATACTTCTCGGCCAGCCAACTCCTCAGGCATGTTATGCATCAGACATTATCTACTATTTTTTCCCACGAACTGTGGAGTCTGTAAAAGGCAAAAGGTGGTATCTCACTGCACTTGGGGCACGTTTGCGGCACTGTAGGGTTCGTTTACTGCGGCGCTTTTATGTTATTTTTTTCGATTCGTTTTATGATTTTTGAGATATTACGTAATAGGTAAAATTATGACGTAGAAGATAACAAAATACACGAAACGTACTAAAATTCGTTTTTTATGTCTGAAATTCGTTTAGAAATCTTTCGAACCCCGCAGTGCCACACCAGTGCCCCAAGTGCAGTGAGATACCACCATACGGACCTCATACGGATTTGACTATAAACGCACGTATGAATCCACCTTTACAGCCATGTCCATCAACATGGATGACACGAACGAGCTGACGCATTTGACGCTGGAGAAGGAGGAACCAGCCAACGCGTACGAGACTTACGTCATGCCGTGCGTTGCCGAGTTCGTCGGTCTCGTCATCTTCGTCTTCATCGGTACCATGGTAACAGGTGGGTGTGGTGTCGTGCACTGTCTAATTGCAAGGGGCTTAAGGGCACGTATGGCCACCTTCGCCAACAAGTTTAAGAACGCAAATCCAGGGCAATCTTGGGACGGTCCTAGGTGTGGCGCCTGCAATCCAGCTGTCTCGGAAAAGGTTGCAATAGATTTCTGGGGACAGTTCACATCATAGCCTCGTAACAAAAATCGTACAACGGCTAACGACGACTACGAAGGCGCCTTAACTGCATATAAAACATTTTCTATACATAACTCCAAATAATGTTCTATACCCAGAAAACACCGCTATTTTTTAAAAATCAAAACCGAAGAATTACACATGTTATCGAAGGTTTGTTCTATCGTGACAGGTTACACAACAGCAGGGAGCATGTGGCTGCTCGCCATCGCCTTGGCGCACGGACTCACCATAGCACTGCTGATCGTCTCCATTGGACACATCAGGTACGAAAAAATCAAATAGAAGAGATACTATAGAAGAAATGGGTGTTACATAGATTCAATATTCTGTATAGCCCAAAGGCTGCAGTTGTGCGCAGTTAACGTTGAGTCATGCCATTTAAATCAGATTCACCTTTGATATATATGAGTAGATTTTAGTTTTGCAAAGAATGATTGATTTTCGACGATGATTGATTTACACTGAGACTGCTCTCCCTGGTGCTGAATTGCATTCATGCCTATAGTACCATCCCTATCCCTGGTGCTGAATGACATTCACTCTGGCACTACCATCCCTGTCCCGGGTGCAGAATGACATTCACACTTACAGTACAATCCCTGTCCCCGGTGCTGAATGACATTCACACGGACACTGCTGTCCCTGGTGCTGAAAGGCATTCACACTGACACTACCATCCCTATCCTTGGTGCTGAATGACGTTCACACTGACACTACCATCCCTGTCCCTGGTGCTGAATGACATTCACACTGACACTACCATACCTGTCCCTGGTGCTGAAGGACACTCACACCAACACTACCACCCCAGTCCCTGGTGTTGAATGACATTCACACCACCCCTGTCCCTGGTGCTGAATGACACTCACACCAACACTACCATCCCTGTCCCTGGTGCTGAATGACATTCACACTAACACTGCCATCCCTGTCCCTAAGACAAGGATATCGTATCAATCTCTTTCATATACCAAAGATAAGAGTGCATCTTTGGATCCGATTATTGATATTATATAATACCTTAACTTTCTTCTGTATTCCAGTGGAGGGCACCTGAACCCAGCCGTGACCCTTGGGATCACCCTCGCCGGTGGGGTCACCGTTCTGCAGGGCATCTGTTACGTCATCAGCCAGCTGCTGGGGGCCATGGTGGGAGCAGCGTTTACCAGGGTAATGTCAACCAGAATGTGCAGTATTGCATGTGGTGCGGTAGAGTAGGATATGCACATGGTTTATGTTTGGTTAGACCAAGGAGATATTAAGTTTTGGTTAGACACAAAAAGAATAAGACGACATTTCATTGAAACGTAGGCCAATCGATTGGTTAAAACAAACAAGATTTACTTAAAACATTTAGAGTTTGTTGTCCGGCTCGATTTAGTCCATCAATTATGCAAATTATGCAAGGTTATTATTCAAAGGGCAAGTGTTCCTTGAACGCTTTCTATCAATTAACGATGAATCTGACTCACAGAAGGAAATATGGACTGCGAAGACATACAGACCAAAAGCCATACCTCCCTGTGAACTAGTAGCGTCTTCCGTTGACCTCATGACCTGGAATGTCTGTCATACCCGTATCTGATGAACCACTGATTCTACCACGTCTTAACTCTACTTCCTATCGTCCACAAGTCTGACATTTGTGGTCGTCTTTCCACTCGCTTTCTGTCACTCTACTGACAGCGTATTCATCTCACTACGGACACACAAGAACACAAACATCCTGACACGCCAAAAATAAAACCTCCGAACACTGTGGCACCCAGCACCACTTTCCAGGTGTTGTTTGTAGCCTCCACCAGGCCTTCCTACGGGAGTACGGGGATAGTGGAATTCAGCAAAGAAATCGGAAAATTGGTTTAGATTCATGTTTCATGTTTCCCCTCCGGAGGACCAAATCTTCAGGTAGCAAAACTCCCCTGGCAAATTATTCTCTCCCTATAAAAAAATGTATAATAGCCAGTGTAGTCAGTCTGGTAGAAACTATATTGTTTGCACCACTCAGGCCATCATGCCAAACGCAACGTACGCCGCCTGTTCCGGAGGAGCGCACGCTATTGGCGGAGGGATGTCCATCACAGGAGCCATCCTGTGTGAGTCCATCCTCACCATGATCCTGGTCCTCACCGTCCTGCTGTCCGCTGTGGACTCCTCCACCACCGGAAAGGCACTCCCTCCGCTAGCCATCGGTCTGGCCGTGGCGGTCGGCATCATGGCTGGGTGAGTATCTGTCGAATTAAGGCCCTAGTCTTAATCTCCAAGCAGATCCTACAACAGCACAACAGTATCAAAAGCTGGCAATGAAGAGTTAGACGGCATAGGAGTGTGTTTGGCTCCGGTAGCCAATGCACACTCTTAGGCCGGCTGCAGTCATGTGCCAGCTTTTGATACTATCCTATGCTAGCGTATGATCTTCTTGGAAATTACCCTAGCCTGGCATCCATCCTATGCTAGCTCATCTCATTGCCAGTATTGCCAGTCAGGGCTCTCGAGTACACCTTTACGCAACTATTCAAATTACGATCGTTTCTAGAGCTCTCTGAAACGGTACCAGACCATTCGGCAGCGAAACGATCAGAGGAGCAAACAAGAGCTGGAGTGGGATGGATGTCAGGGTAACGGGCAATCACATGCCGTTTTAACTACCATTCGTTTGCAGAGGTATCTGTCCCCAAACGTCAACAAAATCAAGATGTTGTGGCATGCAATGATAAATAATGTGAGTCTAGTATGACGACTGAACTTCTGTTTGAATACCTCGAGCTCTTCTCTTATCGTTGTTGTCATGGACACAAAAAAACACATGTGTATTAAGGATATGGACCTTTATTACTAAAGAAAAGAGGAGCTTGGATACTTCGAATTATACCTTAGAATTGTCAAATGATATCAGTTAAATGATTAATATTATGCCGTACCTTACCAGAGGCCCGTTCTCCGGAGCGTCCATGAACCCAGCCCGTGCGTTCGGCCCGGCGGTGGCGGCGGGGGTGTGGAAGAACCACTACGTCTGGTGGGCGGGACCAATCATAGGCGCTCTGGTGGCTGGGCTAATCTACAGGTAACATACATAGATATGTCTCGGTATTTAACTTCGCCAAGAGGGTTATATGTTGGCTAGCATTTGTGGGTATATGTGTATGTGTGTTTATTTCTTTTTGTAAAAGACCATCATAACTCGAGGACGCCTGAATGGATTGCCTTGATATTTAGTATGTGGGTAGGTCTTGATGAGATCCAGAGACGATAAGATTTTTGGTCCTTTAGTTGCTTGTTACGGTACTGCACCTGTGGAACTTTCGGGTTTGATTTCAGAGTACAAAATTGCTATTCTATCCTCCACGTTTATCTCCACACATCATCCGTTTTAGCGACGGAGTGATCTCCCATATACAAATACAAAGCCGGAATCTGGTGAAAGACCTAGTCTAAAACCAAGAACATCATATAAGCTTGTATGATGTCCTTTGTAAAACATATAGGCTACCGAACAATATCAGTTGGTAGTTACTGATATTCTATGCCCTGTTGAATGCCTAATGCAATGTCGTATCAAATCATACTGATGATCAAGTTTCAAAAAGGCTGTGCAAAGTGTTCAGTGGCCAGATGTTGTATTTATTGCATGTAGAAACATTACATAATGTGTTCCTTCTTTAAGGGCTTTCCTGGCCAGTTCAGACCGACGGCTGATCGCAGGGAACAGGAGAAAGTTCTACTGATGACGACGAGAGACATCACGATCACAAGACTTCCCAGTATCGGTCTACGATTGACAAAACGGTGGCAGTTGGACTGATAATGTATAGAGAACTAATAAGATAGCCAGAGATGTTAGATGGTGACTTTTGGTGGTAAATGTCTACTATGAACACGTTGCTTTGTTCTTCGTTTTCAGTAGTTTAGTTGTTCTATCTACATTAGCCTGGGTGCCATTCTAGTTAGTTTTCCACGGCTCCACACAAATATGAATTATTATGTAATAGTAGAATAGTTAGATACGGCATGGTGACCATATCTTTTGGTAATAGAGCGGGAACGTGTATATATGGGGCGCCACAGTGGGAGCCACGTAAACTAAAATAAAAACGTTTGTGTGTAGCTCCCAATACTGGTGTTGTTAAACTAACTTTTATTTACTTCCTTTGATTGATATGAACGTACTAGAAACTAGAAATAGCGACATGTGCCCCTACAAAAACCAGATCAATACAATTCCTAAAGAATTCAGGACTGCAGGGTCGATTCATTTGAAATATGAGTTCACCTATAGAAATCAAAGCTTAGTCTATGCACCTGTTATACAGGTTTTTCAGAACGGTTTTCTATACATATGCATGTACGTTGGATTTTCCAACTGTATCTCATTATCAATTGACACAAAATTATATTAGGGTAATAAGTTTAAAATTGTACACTCTTAGGGATGTATTATTAATGGGCTAAGGATACTCGTGGAATGTTATTTATCTATATCATACATCTGCAACATACGATTAAAGGGGAATTCGCTATTCCATTGTGTCTGTCCACGTTAGTCGTTACACACACGGTACTAAGATACATCAATAACAAATGTAGCTTTTATTATGTGATTAATTTACAACAGGGGTATTCAATAATCTCAGCATAATTCAGTAGACTCTTTTGACACAACCAGTATTCTGAAAGATATACACAACAGGCGTTATAATGTCTATACAGCACGCAACAACACGCATTATCATAGGCTTTAGGATCTAAGGCTTGTTTGAAGACAAGAACTGTTTTGCGGTTTCGTGACTGCGCCTTTGTTGTCTCAATGCACAACCATCGCCCCATACACGGGTGCAATCATGGTACGTACACGTGGTACTTTTGATTCATAACTCGAGGTAGCAGCTTGTAGAATTCGCGCAGAGGAAATTTACACCAGGATCTATTGAATATCTTTGGCAAAGTCGACTCAACTGCGAATTTTGCTTTGGCCACGAGAAGCAAATAGCAGGTAAAACATACTCTAATTGAATAGCAACACATATAAAGTGATTACATACTTAAACCAAAATCTTCTGACGACAAGTACAGCTTATGAACTATAATATTCAAAATCTAAAATTGCACGCTGTGTTTACGTGATCACGAACTAATAGAGAATACAAGCGCAACATGTAGTAAATAAGTAATACTATATACGTTAATTTCGCTGATGGTTTAACACAAATGAAAGCGTTGCATGCAGTGTTTCTCGAAATCAAAGACATTGATGCTACTGACATCGGCGGAAATAGCTCAGAAGTTCAGACTTAAGTCGATCAAATTTTACCTTTGATTTAAATCTTGCCTTATGCTGAGCACGCACTTAATCTATGTTTTTTTGTACTAATGATTTCAAGAACTCATCGTTGAGGTATCCTTCATTTAAAAGCCATTATGACGCTTTGCTTATCTTTGATTTTACAGCTGTTTCTCTTTTTTCTAACATCCGATTTCTTCGCGATACCGGCATTGCCACCTAACAAGTACAAATTTCAGGCAACACTATAATTCCATTATTAACTTTGGCATTTGTACATATATTGTTTAAAATTCCAGCTAAAATCGAATGGCACTCCGAACTTAGAACACAGCGATTTGGTCCCGTCTTACATAGTCAAGATCGTCGTCCAGTACCAGCAGGACCTACAGAAAGAAGGAAGAACAAAATTAAAGACGTGTGCACACTTTCGATTATGACCAAATGAGACAGGTATGCTTTCTGACTGCTTGCCATAGCTAGGACCTTCAATGCGCATTCTCAGCTTTGTCGTATTGGGTTTCTTATTCCCAACGAGATCCGTTCCTGTCTCGTTTTATAAACTTAAGCACAATGTGAAGCTTTTAAAGAACACTTAGTCATCCTTCCCAGAAAACGTCCTTGCGTTACAATGTTCTATCCCCCAAACCATTCAAATAACATTTCTTAAAGTAGCATCAGTTGCTCGGCTATATCAGGTTCATGTTAATGACTTGTGAGGCTCCAAGGCGCGGCTTAAAGGAATGTTACAACGGGAGAAGACATATATCCCTGAGAATGTCATGGTTAAACATTCAAAATACACTTCAAAATGCTATTATGTAAACAATTCAAATGCCATTATGTAATACATTCAAAGACCATAACTTGAAGCAGCATCAGGCACAGTACTTACAATGAAGGAACAGAAGAGGCTGACGGCGGAGAGAAAGTGCCAGATGTCGTGAGTGTCGTAAAATCCCAGCAGCACGCAGGGTCTGTTCTGAGCACGGGACTCTGCAGGCATTTTCTGTCATGACAAAATAAGTATATAATAAGCCAAACAAGTAAAATAAGCAAATCAAATAAAAATCAGATAAGGTTTATTCAACTATGCTCATTTAATATTGTACCAAAAGAAAGAAAACATCCTGTGCCGTATGTCTTCAGGTTTGATAATAGCATGACGAGGTATTATTTTACGCATTTTCATCAACGCACATTCATGATAGGATATGCAGAAATTAGGAAAACATTTTCTATCATATCTAATCAACGTTTGGGTACGTAGTATTTCGTACTTACGATGAAGCAAAGGTTTTTCTTAATGTCATTTACATCTTAAGGTTTTTTCATCTTTCACTAACATACCTGCCAAGACGTGTTGGCTTCTAAGAAGAAGTAGAGAGCAGCAGCCCACACAGCAGCACTTTGTAAAATGAGCAGACACGTCAAGAACCGGATCTTCTCACCGCTTATGATCTGGAGACAGAAGATGAGAATGTACCAATTACGTCATCATTCAATGTCATCTTAAAATTTTTAGCACACTGAAATAGTCTCTAACAGACTTCTTGCAGGACTGAAAAGTTGTAGACATTGGCCTAAATAAGAGATATATGTACTCAGAGGACTTATTCAGGCACAGGTGTAAACATTTGTCCGCCTTTGGTTGCAGAAAGTAAAAGGCAAATGCAACCTACGGAATCTGGTAGAGACTCAAACACACTGTAACTAATCATGAGTTCTAGTAATACATTTTGTTGACTTATTTACAGCCGCTCTGTTGCCTTTGTTTTTTTTTAATATTTCGCTAACACATAATCATAATCGAAGGTTCACCAGTTACAATAAGATTTAGAAAGTATTTATCATTATGTTTCTTGGGATACGTTCAGACATTGTACGCACCTTCATGATGATGTAGAAGCCGAAGTAGATGAGTAGGTTGGAGATGACAATACCGAGCAGGAAAGACGCGAAGTCCTGAGGCTGGTAAATGGCACCAGCTAGGGCTCTGCAGGGACGTCAATAAAACAGTTAACTCGGCATGTGCTGCTTAAGATTTAACTTTTGCAGGTATGCACAAACTGCTTCAATCATTTCGTGATTGTTATGTACAAATAGAGGGACAAAACTGTCAATTGAAATACATGTCCTTGATGCGCAGTTAACATGAATGGTCAGATTACCATGATGTCAATTGCTGTGAACTAAAAGCATAAAGGTCGAATATGACCGGGAGGTACTTACAATGCCAAGTTCACCAGATTCCCTATGGTCAGTAGGACAAACCTACTCTGTAAAGGAAATTGTCAAATAAAGTCAAACTTCGAATCCTGGAAGACTAGCCCTAAACAGGGCTAATGGATATCGCAATTAAGGTAAGTAAAATCTTATTGCCACTTTACATGATTGTGCAGATATCACTTTGGAACACATTTAGATCATCCATATTTTTGACTTTGATGTACTATAACAGTTGTAATTAAAGGCATAGTCTATCTATGATCTGATAATATTAGTCGTGTTTGTTAATCGTACAAAACTCGTCTGTCTTGTGAAGGTGCGGTCAAAATTCGCCGTAAAGTTCGTAAAATTTCCAAGCAGAACGTCAAACCGTGACGGAAAAGTTCTCAATTTGGCTTTTATAGAATCTCATGAGACCTGTGAATACCTGACACTTACCGTGTACATGGGCTTGCAGTCTGTACACTGGAGATAGTCTGTTCTCAGCATGACGTAAGCGCGTTTGAACACCTTCAGATCTGGACAATGACATGATTATGGTTATTGTTGAGGCCGCTTCTTAACATGTAACATCATTAAACTTCTGCCTGAAAACGATGATTTAATGATAAAAGTGGCGAATTCGGGGCCCCCTCCGTTACTATGATAGTATGATATAGATATCATTGTAACAGACGAATTTCGAGAAGAGAGAGAGAGAGAGAGAGAGAGAGAGAGAGAGAGAGAGAGAGAGAGAGAGAGAGAGAGAGAGACAGACGGACAGACAGAGAGAGAGAGAGAGAGACAGAAACAGACAGACAGACAGACAGACAGGCAAGCAGAGAGGGAGAGGGAGAGAGAGAAAGAGAGAGGGGGAGAAATCCTAAACAGAACATCTAGTTCTACGGCACATATTCTATAGCTTAAAAGTTTTCCACGTACCGAATGACCACCTGCCCATGTAGTAGAGCTCCATGTTGAGGAACAGTGTGGCGAGGATGTACACAAACGTGAACAGGCCCCAGAAGGCCTTCGTGCCGTAAACCTGAGTGTTGAACAGATTACACGTGCCTTTTTTAGTAGTATAAGTATACATAACTAATCATTTGTTTCAATACTATTTGAAAAATTTAAGACCATTACGTTACATGGTTACAAAATTACTTCTTCCGATTTACGAAGCATTTGAATTGGTGTCAGCGTGATTGTATTCAAACATTTCGTGAAAAATTTTGCGACACTACTTGTGCTTGTCCGCACAAGAAAGGTAAAATATGACAAAAGCTCAATCTGCTGAAACGTTTTATTCTATATATATGCCTGCGAATGTTTCAAAGGTAAAACCATCATGATAATACATGCATCGTTTCTTGGAACCTATTCGGTCGATGCAATAGTACATGCATTCAAAATCTTTATAAATTTTTCGTGTAACAATATGTCAGAAAATGCTCTTTGATATTACTGAATTGAGGAACGGACAAACAAACGAACTCACCACTCCGATGACAGCCATGAAGATGACGCCAGCGAAGAACATGTAGGCGGCGTAGGCGTTCGGGTTGACGTCAGGGTGCCGCTTCTGGTACAGCTTCAGCATGCCCAACCCGCCGATAATGTACATGAACGAGGTGTCTGGAATAGAGATCGTTTAGACAGTCTTTGGCGAAATCAAATAAACGATTATGATTTCAGACTTCTCTGCACCCAATAACAAAGGGCGGCGCTTCTGGTACAGCTTCAGCATGCCCAACCCGCCGATAATGTACATGAACGGTGTGTCTGAAATAGAGATGATTTGAAGAGTCTTCGGTGAAATCAAATAAGCGATAGACTTCTCTGCACTCAATAACAAAGGGCAGTGCTCCAGCTCCAGCTTCAACAATGCACATGAAGATGTGTCTGAAATTAGAGTTCTGTTTAAAAAGAGTTTATTTGGTGGTGAAATTTCATTAGAGATACATGCACCCAATAACAAATGGCCGTAATTCTAGTAGAGGTTCATGCCCAACCCACCGATAATGTACATGAACGATGTGTCTGGAATACAGTTCATCTCAAGAGTCTTTGCAGGAATGTAGATGTGGTCAGTATTACATCTCTGACTGCGATATCATTCAATCTGTAATTATTCAGTTTGCAGCATGATTCAAGTCTTTATTGAACACGAATATTTTTTGCGATGTTTCTTTTTATTGAAATGCATCTTTTTTTTTCGTTTTTCAGTCAAGTCGCCTCTTGAGTTGAGAATTTGTAAGGTTTGCTATTCTATCCCAAGACAATCAATTCAAAATCACCCATACATGTACAGTTCAGACAACACCTGGTGACGTCACGTCAAGTCACATGACTCCTAGCTATATCCTCCTCTTCCTCCTTCCTAGAAACTGTCGTTAGCGCTCAGCTGGGCGTGGCGGCGCGCGCCTGTAATCCAGCTACATGGAGGCTGGGGTTGGCGGACCGCTTGAGGCCGGGGGTTCTGCGGCGTGCTGTCCTATGGCGATCGGGCGTCCACGCTAAGTTCGGCATCGATATGGTTACCCCGGGGGAGCCCAGGGCAACCAGGTCCTCTAAGGAGGGACGCACCGGCCCAGGTTGGAAACAAAGCAGGCAAAAGTCCCCGTGTCGATCAGTAGCGGGATCGCGCCCGTGAATAGGCACTGCGTCTCAGCCCGGCCAATACAGTGGGACCCAACTCCTTTTTTTTTCTTCTTACTTTCACATGACAAAACTAGACAAAGTTTGGCATATTTCAGCATTGACCGTGGCATTTTACTTTTTTTTTTACTCAGGTGCCAGTAACTATCAAAATTCAAAGGGAAACTGCATTGGAAATCCCCTTCAGTCAGCCGGAAATATATTGACAAATGCCTAACGTACATGTATTAACTTAAACGTAGCGAGTGTGTTACGCCCAAGGGTGGTCAGTATACCGGCTATACAGAAACATAGATTACAACTAGAAATACATGTGTACATGTGGTATAACTTGAGGACGCTGGTGCTGTAATCTCCGAGCAGATCCTACAGTGGAATGAAATAATATCATAACGCGGCCTGAGACCTTCGGTGGGAAACGCACACTCCCATGCCGGCCACACTCCTTTGGTCAGCTTATGATACTATCCCATCTCACCGTGGGATCTGCTTGAAGATTATGGTGCTGCACATACCGAACTGGAAGTTGCTGTAGTTGGGACACACGTGGTAGCAGGCGCTCATGATTCCCTCCATGACTAGTGCAAGGGCTGAGGAGAAAACACAAAAACGGATGATTAGCTAGGAGATTTCTGCATTTATTATTAGAGATCAGACTGGTGTAGTACTCGTCACCTAGACTTGGTACTATTCTATTTCTACCTGGGCTCAAAATTATGGCAGCGAGTGCAAGGAGCTCGAGGCCCTTTAGATATAGAATAGTACTTAGGCTCTGTGACCCAGGCTATCCGTCACTCAAAGTAATAACATATTATGAAAGTATTTGTTTCAAATATAGTATCATATCTAAGTGCTGGTTATACGCTACTTTGTGCATGACATTGACGAAGACCTTAAATTTAAAGTAACACTCAAAGATCTACGTACCTATTGCATAGTACAGACCAAAATGCTTGGGGAGACCATACTCCTGGTGATGGGAAAACAGATATCAAATATCAGATACGCTACATCAATGAAGGTTAGACATCCAGGTAATAAGATACGCCAAAAAGCAGTTACTCGAGCAACTGGATATGATTTGGGAAACGGTCAGACGTTTCAGATAGCATCCACTATCTTTCGTCACTGACACTGTGTGTCAGGTATGCTGGTATAGAAAATATTACTTAGTTTTGAAAGGTCATATTTAAGATGTCTACGACAAAGAAAGTAAACATGATAACGAAGTGAGAGTGTGCTTTGCAGTAGATACCCACCTGTGCCAGCTTTGCATGTATTCCTCCAGTCTCGACTTGCTTTTTGTGCATTCTGTCTCTGTAATACATAACAAAAATACATTTTTATCAACAAGTGATCAGCCTCTCGCTCTCTCAAAACTATTTTGTCAATATGTTATGAGTAATCAATATGTTATCAGGTCAAACATTTGATTGTTTCATATAGCATACTATAGCATATAAAGAGTGTTGACAATGCAGGTCTGCTATTAGAAGCATGGGTACTATAGTCTTTGGTCTGATACAAAGCTATAGTTTATCAAAACCAATGTTAATCAATAAGGTATCAATGTTGGACATCACTAAAAGACAATTCCACTAGTAGCCAAATGTTGGTAACAATGTACCTTCTGTAGACGAGTAGCATGAGCAGAAACCCCAGCATGACGAAGCCGATGTTGCTCCAGACGTTGTTAAAAGCCCTGTACGCAAAATTACAGGTTACTATGTTGTACCGTGGCCGATACGTACAATGCGCAACAACCACACCTATTTTGTCTGCTCGACACACCTATCAATATTACCGAAACATGTCATCACAAAGCCTGATCATCTATGAAAATGATTACTAAAAGTATGACAAACAATTATGAGATATTTTTGTGCATCTGATGACTATATACGACTGTAGCATGATATGATTATGAACACAATATAAACGTAGAGATGGCAGTTTGCTTACGAGAGAACGCCGTAAGGATGGATGCAGAGGAAGTTGTAGTAGCAGAGATCCTGGTCACCTGTCCTGTTCATCATCTGAGGGTAGAACATCGTGAATAAATATAGCTATAGCCTTAGCCTTTTCTACATGTGGATCGCAATTGGAGACTTTTATGTTAGTGTTACGTAATGCTGGTGAATGTCATAAAAGAGACAGTGGCAGTATGTTCAAAATTTTTGTTTCGGATTGAATGGTCACCACGTAACAAGACCCGTGCTGGTGCTAATATGAATAGACACATTAAAGATATGAACAGAGCAATACAATGGGCATCAAATATATAAAATACAATACATGTTATATTCTCTGTTTCAGGTCATTATATATAAGAATCGAATATTACAATCCCTCCAACAGTACTCATTTCACTTACGACTTGGTACGTGAAGACCAACTGCATCACGGGAAGAGCATAGAACACTGCAATGGTGATGAGATTCCTACGGAAGCAAATGAAAAAAAGAGGTAATAAAGGAGGTAGTGCAGTGTTTAAAACTGCAATAGAACTATGTAGACTTGGTTAGATAAAAAGCAATAGAAATTGTGCGGTGCTTAAAACTGCCATAGAATTATGTACACCTGGTTAGATTAAAAACAACTTCATAGAGAAACATTTTATTCACCTGTTGTACAGCCTGAACTTCTTACTCAGCCTCTTATCCTCCTTTCGAGCCAAGTCGGCAACATACAGGACTCGCTGGTGGATATAAGAAGACTTGAATCTCATAGACAAACTCATATAAGAACAGTGCTAAGCATTGACTTAATATGACCCATGTACATAATAATAGAGCCTCTTTTGAGAATCTCCTCCTGGACTAATAGAACGACTGACATAGACAGCCATCTTCGGTATTGGAGGAGTACACAGAGAAGGGCAAGTGCACTTAAAGGACTGCCAAAGAACACGTTTTGGTATGAGGTTGAAGTACCATTTGGAAGTGTGTATCAACGATGATACAAAATTAGACCTGTGGATACCTTTGTTCTGTATATCTCCTTCTCTGTGTCGATGTCGTCAAGAGTGTCATAGGTGCTGATGTCCACGGACTCTTTCCTCGGGGTTTCGGCGTCGGTGTCTTTCGGAGTGGTCTCTCGTTGTTCTGAGCATAAAAGGTTGATATAACCAATATCAAAGCTTGGAAATTACCATGACAAATGGAAATATCTGTATAAAGTGGTCTTGGACATTCCTACTCTCTGTGCAATAGTCGGCTGAATGATGATGTTTATAGAATCATACAAATATGATATACTCACTCCCGTCGGAGTGCTCCTCGTCTCCTGTTGCACCGTACGATGATTTTCCATTTTCGGTAAGAGACTTGTTTTCTGGTGGAAAACCTGGAATTTTAAAAGGTCTCTTTAATAAGGTTATCAACATTATATATACATTAAAGAATGGTGACGTATGCTTACATCTGTGGGCATAAATTTTGTATGTTAACGGTTTTTCGTTATTAAACCTATTGGCAGCCTTGTAGTATCTTCTGATCAGTAATAGTGATGAACTACACCAGCTAGCTATAATTTGTTCTCTCCGGTTACTAGTATGTAGATTATCCTACTTACTGTCTTCAATCGACTCCATCTCCCGGTCCAGGTTCCCATTCCTACTGTCCCTGTGTGGGTGCAAATGGTATTGGACATCAATCATCGACTGGGCAAAGCACAACGAATACAATCACCGTTTCTGAATGAGCAGGGACGTTGGGCATGAGCAAGATATTTTGTCAGCCAGTGGCAGTGTGTCTTTGTGACGTCTATCGGTACTGGTTAGAACAATCTGGGGACTAATTAAAAAGGCGTAATCTGTGTCAGAAAGAAATAGACCAACTATACGAAAGATGGAAATGTCAGTTCTAACCTGAACCACGTGCCCAGAATGACCAGTCCTGAAACCACGTAGAACAGTCCGAAGATGGCCAGGGCGGCCAGGACAGCGGTCACGAAGTCAGCTTCTGTGATATCAATCGGGAATTACTTCGATCGTCCACCTTCTAACTTCTGCTCAATGACAACAGGGCCTACGTCACATTTCCTAACCGGGGCCCGGCCGGACAGTTTTCGGAAACGAATGATATTATGTTAAAGACAGCAAGATGTTAAGAGAATAGTTGTGGGCATTAATTATCTCATATCTTTACGTAATACATTTCTATTTTTCGTTGCCACAAACAGCCCGGTCGGGCCCCGGTTTGGAAATGTGACCTTAAGCCTAATCTAAGATAAATCACCATCATTATCACATTAACAGCGGCATGATATTCGAAGTATTGTCAGGTGCATTACTTAAAAAAATAAGTGAAAAGTAAGAGATGCTTCTACAACCTGTGAGCGTTTCCTCCACGTGAATCGTGACTTCCTTCATGGACGGCTGTCTGTCCATTCTGCCTGTAAAGTAACCATTCAAATACCTTTGGCAAAGATTCTATAATTAGGTGACATGGAATTCATTAAGGAAAATGTCAACTTAGACCTAGAATAACGATCTGAAACCTCTATATTTCTTTTATATATAGTCCATGACTGCATATGAAGATTGATGCTAAATTCATAACATGCGTCATATTCTTTTCCGTACCTGTGATCGGTTGTATCATTGAAGCCTTCCCGGTACACTCGAACTCTATCGGCTTCACCCCGACAACCAGGTAGAACTTCCCGTCCGGAAAATGTTCCCTCTATTTTAGGATAAACACATCTTGAGCATGCAGATGGGACGGAACATACATGATACAACATATATAATATATATAGTGCTAAACGGTTTTGCGGCACTGTCACGTAATTTTCACCGACCTTTACCTGCGGAACCATAGCCATCAAGGACAGTGAAAACAAACAATTTAATGAAAATCAATAACACGGAAAAATCCAAAACAATAGACCCAATAACAACTATCAAAACCAGGAAATACAATATTATGGCTAACGTAAATGAATATATAACGTTATCTTTATATTAAAGGATAGAAAAGATTAAATTGTTTACGTACTTGAATCTACATGAAATACCACCAAACGTCCATTGGAACACGTACCTGTACAGTAATGGCAGCTGAACTGGTGAAGGTTTGAAAAATTCCCGAGAACTCGATGTTGCTGTCCAGGTCATAAACCGGGCACTGGATGGGTGGATAGATGCTCTCTGTCAGTCAGTCTATACAGATTATGACACTTGTATGAATAAATGGAACATTTTCTTTTTATTCAGTTGAAGGGAGATCCGATCAGGATGTGATATTACGATTCCTTCAGTGAAGTGAATTTTCCTCCGCCATTCAACTAAAAATTTTGCTCATTCTAAACTCTACTGCGTGCTCTTTGCTTTGACGGCATGACCGATTGCGAATTTGTCCCCATCAAAGAGCACAAAGTTAGAGACAAAAGATTTACAGATTACATAGATGTTGTCGTCAGAAAATACCAAACCTCTAGATGAAGGATGGAAGATATTTCATTTTATTGGAAGCTTTAACTGCACAAATTTGCTATTCTTAATAACATTAGATCTGAGCAGGTTTCAGTCGTATTCTACTGATAAAATATACGTGAAATAAACGTATCTGACCTTTGCTCTCTGCAGGGAGAGTACGGAACACTTTTCGTTGTTTTGTGACGTTGCCCTGACAACTACGGTGTCCACCTGGTCAGGGAAGCTGAAGCTGAAGTACTGGGGCTCTGCGGGGGACACCTCGATATCCATCGTGTTATTGTACCTGTGGGGAATGCGGTGGTGGATATGGATCAAATAGAGTGCAGAAGAGTAGTATAGAGTAAAGTAGAGTAGAGTGGATTAAGCGGAGTGGAGTTTGTTTGAATTGAGTGAAGTGGAGTGGAGAAGTGCAGAGTAGAGTTAGAGAAGAGAGTACAATACCATACTGCAGAATAGAATAAAAAAGGATAGAATAAAAAGGAATAGAATAGCATAGAATAGCATAGCATAGAATAGAAAAGAGTAGAATAGAATAGAATAAATTTTAAGATAAAATAAAATAGAATAGAATAGAACAGAATAGAAATCAACAGAGTAGAACGGATTGGAATAATACGCGATGCGAACTAGCATGCGAAAGGTTCGTCCGTACAGTGCTTGCTTGTTATTACTTACCTGAAGTCGAAATCAACCACTTTGGTCACCATGAGCGAGTATGACACGTTCGCAGCAGCTGATGACGTCAGTTGTACGTAAACGGTCTTGCTGACGTCAGCTTGCAGTTGGTTTTCTTCCACCTCCGCTGGACACAGCGTGCGCTCGATCTCGTTAAAGAGATAGCTGCGGGGAAGATACAGTAATAAATCAAGGTGTGTTACCATGCGGAAGCGTAAAGTATAATAATTGAAAATCCCCAATACCGACGCACAGTTTTCAGGCAACCCCGACACTAGTGCAATGTATTGTGATGTAAAACCTTTACGTTCGAACTTATGGTGCCCTCCATTTTTAACATCTGATAACAAGCCATTCCATTACTGTACAGCATTTACCCTAGCCCAACACATAAAAATCAGACCTTCTTCACATATATCAACAACTACCCACGCCGTATGCTGTCTGGGCAACGTTTACATAACGTGGGGTTCTTATATCCCTCTTCCCTTGGACGGCGCTCTCACGTGCACTGTGCTCTCTCTGCAACCTTATTATAAATCTGACCTGAGTCAGCCTCCGATGTAACCGCGGATTGATCATTTCGCTTGCGATTGAAGTTAGGTAAGGTTCTACGCTCAACAAATTGTAAAAATGCGAATATTTTTACGCTTTGTGTGTGTTATTCTCTTTTCAGTCACATTTTACATTTTCAACGATGTAACCAGTAGCAGTGGGTCGCAGTGAGAGCGCAGCACAATCGCCGTTTACTGTAAAGAACTCCTTACTAGTCCTCCACCCTGAGCGGGATCTGCCAGGACAGGATGCCGTCCTCCTGCCGCACCACCACCAGCAGCGGGTGCGACTCCGTGGCGTCAGGGCTCGTCACGTGCAGACGTACCGCCTCCGTCTGGGGGTAGAGTGGGTCATAAGTCCTAACACATGACCGAACCCTAACCTAACCCTAACCCCAACCCCAACCCCAACCCTAACCCTAATAACCCTAATAACCCTAACCCTAACCCTAACCCTAATAACCCTAACCCTAACCTAACCTAACCCTAACCCTAACCCTAACCCTAACCCTAACCCTAACCCTAACCCTAACCCTAACCCTAACCCTAACACTGCAGGTTCTGGATGTAGGTCAGAGAGCTGGTCTTCTGGCGTCCTGGGCATTGCTTGCCCTGGGTTGGGACATAGAGGTCTTTAGTGGCTTCTCTACGGGCATTATGAGGGCGTGTCAGATGAAGCGCAATTGACGCTGTCTGATCAATAAATCGACATAAAGATCAATCAATGAACTAATAATATCAACCTTTGGTGACTAGGAACAATGCATACAGCAAGAACTTTGAGACACAGTACAGGAACCAGTACAATCGTGTGTGAAAGTTATTTTATTGATTTTTATTCCGATTTATTCATCAGATAATTTTTAAGATTATTGATGTCTTCACTTTTAGGTTAGTGCTCCACATGTGTGCTCATAAATTAAAGCTTTGTTTTCCTCTTCTAGGTTCACCACGTGTACATTTGTCGGGTCCAGTATACTAGGTTATACAAATGTAAGTATGTTACGTTCCTCTGGCACAAGCGTGGAGGCGATGTGTGTAAATGGGTTATTAATAGCTCATTATACACGTACTTGAATAGGGTTTCATTTACCACTGGGGGAGCGATGGTTACGACTTTTACGTTCAATAGAGAGAAAACGTTGACCTCAGCGTTTAACATGATTCTACACGTACGAAAAAATGTTGGATAAAGTAGACTATAAGTGATGGAAGCAAAATAATCTAAATCATAAACAGAACACATATCTTGATCACGCCGACACGCCCATTCTTATACATGTGTATATCATAACTTATAGTTGAAGCGGAATAGCCCCAGGGCAGACGATAATATTGTATCCAGATAAATGAAGGCACAGACATCGGAGCATTATAACAATACAGGTAACAGCGTAAACGAGATCCTAATGTTTATTTCTTTAAGAACTCTTTGTATAGGGGCAGCTGTGCATATTCACGTGTCTAGGCTTACAATCTAAACCCCTCGGGCGCCATTTTGAAAGCGTACCTGAGCCTAACGGGGCCGTTAGTAGTACCTTAACAACTTTGAGGGGAAACAAAAATGGTACAATAACGCAATGATATGAGGACACAAAATTAAGCTTTTCATGCTTGTCCAAGAGGTGTTTATAGTAGGCACGTTTTTGTTGTGAATAATGTGCATTACGTTACACCCAACCCAACATATTTTCGCAAAGGGTACGCTAACACATAACGTGACCCAATTCCAAGGCCTGCCAATTCCTGAAGATAGCAAATCGAGAAAGAAGATTACGCCGATTCATAAGTTCACAAATTCTCAATGTGCACACCTACAAAACAGTCTATTATAGCTATGGGTCCGCCAATCACGTAGAATTAGAATCGGACAAAGAGGCACGTCCGCCGAATCCACCTGTTGCGCCTGGCTCGGCGCTGTTTGGAACAAGCACTTTGTGTTTCCGGCCTTCCGCAAACAACACGCTTCTGACTCCGGTCAAAGGACAATTCATACCAAAGAACTGCAGTTCTGTTGAATTATGCATAAAGAGCGGAACATAATCTCTGAAAAGAGGGAAGTTGTACAAAGAAAGGCGTTGTAATAAGGCCTTATTTGGGGTACATTACAAGTAGTGAAAGCGGATCCATTCGAAAGTAAAAACGTTGTCAACCTGTATTAAAACGACACTCGGCAAATGTTATTTCATAGTTTGGGTGCCTTATGCCTTTCCTCAGCTAATTTAGAAAATGAGCCTGCCACAACATTAGGTGATCTTTTGATGAATCGCAGCGACCAGGAAGACATAATATTTCCCATGTGGATATAAATAGGATCCGGCTTTACTCGTTATGTTATATGCATGATTTCATACACGGTATGCAAACAACACTGCCAGTATCTATCCACCATGTCACAGATGTTCCCCTTACAACAAGAAGCCGTAAGATAAAACGCTTACCGTGTTTGGCGGTTCTTGGTAGGTGAATATATAGGTGACCTCGCCTCCTGACCCCACGGTCCCGTTGTAGGTGAGAGAGAAGTTGGCGTGGACGGCAGACACAGGCTGTGTTCCGGTTTCGGACACAGACGTCGCCAGCACAAACGTCCAACTCAACACCGTCGCTGCTAGAAGACATCGCCAACCTCTCGCCATGTTCCACAGCTTTTAAACCAACCTTCAGTCTAGTTTAAGGTGGCACTAGAGGCCTCGGCATTGCAAGAAATAACCCTACCGTCTGGTGTGTGACTGTGTGTACGTGTTCTCGGCACAGCTAGCAGCGATTCCGGGTAGGGGCGTGCGGACGGGGTCATGTGATGATGACGAAACTCCCGGGTCATTGGCAGTGCCCTAGAGTAAAGTGCCGCCGGCTGAATGAATGAATGGGGCCATGCATGTTTGGTTTGGACTCTGGAATTAGGATGTTGAATTTCCATGGTGATGATATGCAGTGGTTTCTCTTTGTATACATTGGCGTTTTGCTTGAGGGTCCCGGGTACGTCTTTCTTTGTGTTCGCATTTCAAAGGCGGGGTTTCAAACAATCTGTTAAACGCAATTTGCTAGTTTGATGATTAAAGTTGATAATCAAAAGGTAATTAACAACCGGTAAGTACCTATCTTGCAATGTAACGGCATCATTTTTTTCACTATAGTTTATTCATAGTTTATTCAGAAAAACAATCAGTATCGCAGTCAGTCATTTAATTGAATAATATGAAGAACAAGCTTACTATCATTATCCCTTCATCGGGTAACCCCTACTCTTGTTCAAAAGGCAAATACTGTACTGTCAGCTTTGCTATTTTCATTATTTTTTTTCCAAACGAATTTTATACTTATGTATGTAAGGGCAGAGACTGCAATCTGTCGGTCGAGATTCCGATCGGAGTCTCTGTCGGCGATTTTACCAAATCGGAGTTCTTCCCTGACATACAAACTACTAGCTACTGGTAGTGTTTTTGTTCCTTGGTATTGCAATAAGAAAATGAAGCAAAAGTTAAGTTGGCGCAGCAATCTTGTTTCAGAACTTACCTTATTTGAGTTGCCATGTTTTAATGTTATAGTTAAAAAAGTAAAAAAAAAAAAAAAAAGTTGCACATACAGTCGTCACTTTTCTTTTTACTAGCGGAGAGCAATTTTATCGTGTCTGTGCCATACGTGTACAACAAATACAAACAAACGAAGCCACCAGTGTTAACCCAATGAGCATAAATTTTGGGGGCTTTATAGTCTGGGCATATCATCGTCGTGAGTTAACGTTCAAAATCAATTTCGCCAAGGAGGTTAATTTTTAACCTCCTTGATTTCGCACACACTTTTTAAAGAACACCGTCATGCAGCTAACCTTTAATATCACTTCCTCGTAAACATCTAAAAATCACGAAGCCTTGACAATAACAACAGTCAATGTCACTGAAGTTCGCAAAACTACCGAAGTCACGGGTTCCTCTCTCAGCACTCGGTGTCTAGTGCGGAAGGGGCCTTCCGCACTAGAAGTCTAGTGCCGACGTTACGTCCGCACTAGGTGTCCAGTGGTGAGTCGACTTCAGCACTGAAAACCCCCGATTCACCACTAGAAACCGAGTGCTGAGACTACCTTCCGCACTAGAAAACGAGTGACGACAAATATTCCGCACTAGAAAACGAGTGACGACAAATATTCCGCACTAGAAAACGAGTGACGACAAATATTCCGCACAGGAAAACCAGTGACGACAAATATTCCGCACTTGAAACCGTGAGTGCTGACAGCCTGCCTCCGTTACGTTATTTACAGTTCCGGGCAGTTAAAGGTACACATATACAAAATTAATGTAATACATAAATGAAGTGTAACAAAACGTTCACCTTGAGCCTGAGAAAGCTGCGTATGGGAGGAAATATCCGTGTCGGGTTTTCAAAGAACTGTTAAAGTACATATCAATTATCTTTCTTATTTAGACATTTTTTTTTCGTGACCAAAGTAGAACTGTCTAAACTGTCTGTAGCCGCCACGCATCAACAAATGATACATGCGAACGATTGATTGAAAGTAGTCTGCAACTCAAACACGACAAAGGGAGCTGTAATTTATTGGCATTTTGTCTTCGTGAAATTTAGAAAAAGGGAACGAAGCTGACACACTGTTGACATGAGGTCATCATATACATAACACCATATACATGTAGGATGTAGCGTATGATACACACATGCTGTTTCGAGTTCCGACAGAGACAAGACTAGGGCAAAATTGATTTCAAATACTGAGTAAGTGACCGTCCGAAGGTGAGTAGGCGCTGCTGCATGTCAACTATGTTTTTGAGTAACAATTTGGACGCGAGCACTGGAAACCCGGTGCTGACGGTCTTAAAATGATAGTAGCACTCGGCTTCTAGTGCCGAAGTGGTCTTAGCACTCGGCCTCTAGTGCCGAAAAGTCACCGAGCACTAGAAATCCCAGTGCGGAACCCGTGACTTAGGTAGATCGGCACTCGGTTATCCAGTGCTCAAAGACCTCCGCACTGGGTAACCAGTGCTGAACGACCTTTGAACCACCCTTCCGCACTAGAAATCGAGTGCTGAGCGGAGATCAGCACTAGAAACCGAGTGCTGGGCGGAGTTCGGCACTAGAAACCGAGTGCCGGGCGGAGTTCGGCACTGGAAAACGAGTGCCGAGACAAGGTGTAGCTCTGGAATTCCAGTGCTGACGGGTCTTCAGCACTCGAACAAAGCCGTTCCGCACTGGAATTCCTGTGCGGAAGTTTCTTCCGCACTGGGCCCCGAGTGCCGACGCCAGTTTCTCCACGAATTCCGCACTGGGCGCCCAGTGCGGAACCCGTGACTTCGGTATACTTGCCTGAAGTTCAGAGAAATATACTTTTATTACACTTCCTCTGTTTTGATAAATTTCCGTGTACAAGTATCGAGCTGATTTCGACTTTTCCATCCACCTGTGCTTTGGTTTGCAATCGAGCCTTGATGACCCGGAAGTTAATTTTGGGCAGTTTCAGAGAACACTTCCGGTATGCGAGTGGCCATGTTTGCATCAACTTGGCAAATAGTTGGCGAAGTCTGGCCCGAAGTAGACTCATCAAACCAGTCGAAACATCACCGAAGCATGTCGTGAGGGCTGTGGGACATCTATGAAGACCCTAGCTTGCCGTAGAAGTGCTCCTTTATCCAATATTTGAAGAAGATTTGTCGTGAGAAACGCCGCGCCGTGTCGAACCCCCCTCCCATCATCCACTTCTAATTTGAATGGATCGACTCAACTTGCCGAACTTGATAAACCGGTTCCCGAAATGATCTCAGACTAATACAGAACCACGGCTGGCCGTGTAACTCTGAGAAGTTGCAGAGATCTCCTTAGAAAATTCCTTAAAGTGAGAGCCAAGGCGATCCGGATCCGTCGAGCATGGCCGGAGCGGCGGCGAAAGGTCTGCGGGAGTGGGCGAAGCAGGTGACCGCCGGGTATGAAGGAGTGTCCGTTACCAACCTGACGACTTCGTGGCGGGATGGGATGGCGTTCTGTGCTATCATTCACCACTTTAGACCCGACCTCATGTAAGTCAAGCCTGGTAGTGTCTACAGACACTCATATATGCACATTTAGATTATTTCTGTGTAGAAATTTACAGAAGCCAAGGCTAGAGCGTTAATTTCTGCACATACACAGTTCTCTCAAAAAGCTGTTGAAAATGACATGCTGATGTGACTGACATTATTTCTGCTTCAAATATCACAACGACACATAATTAAACGTTGTCTTGTTGACATCTTTATCGACCTAGATATTTTATTGTGTTTGGTTATATTCTTATCTTCTGTAAACCCACAAGCATAGACTTGTATGTAGCTACGATTTTAGGCGGAAGTAGGGCATGCTTTGGTTCTTCAGTTTCGGAGAATTTCTGGCATTTACCAGAACTTAGCCCACGCATGGCCGACTTCTTTCCTTCTTTATTTCTTAAACATTTAGCAACAAGGAATGTGTAATACTTGGGTCTGTAAGTGTAAACAATATACGTGGACCATAACAATGACTTTCGTCCAAAGTCCAATAGTCAAGGTACAGGATTCAAACGTATTTCCAATATAAATCATTCAAATTGTCAATAAACAAGAAGGAGATTGTTTCTTTTCAAAACAGATAGATTCAAGATTTTAAATCTTTGCAATGTTATATTAACTCTTGCAACTACTAGTGAGGAAGTACAGACAAAGAAAGCGCTGTTAGAAAGCACTGTTATTAATATTTATGAAGTGGAGTGTGAGAGTCACATGCCTATGTTATGACCTCATTGACACTTTTGTACAGTCACTTGCTCAGTGTTCCTTGTCTCGGGGCAAGTCTGGAGCAAGTAGATTTCCTAATCAGGCCTTTTCAACAGGAAAGCAGGAAATGGCATCTAGTAGTAGTACTATTGTATAGGGGATCACCAATTTAAATTTTGTCGATGTCTTTTGTGATGTACCGCTAGTTCACCTCAAGGAGGTTATATTCCTTGTTCACCTTTATTCGCGGGTTTACCTACATCCATTGTTTTTTATTTGAAGACAGGGTGTTAAGGGATATCAAGACTATGAAACCACAGTCCATCGACCCTACTTAAATAAAACAATTTTGATAAAGGTGAACGGAGAAAGGTGAACTAGGTTCAAAGATACAGACACAGTGCATATACAATTGTTGTGTACAGAACTATCAAAAAACCACAACATGAAAAGAAAACAAAACATGTAGTAACACTAACAGGATGCATGGCTAAGTCACAAGCATGCACTGTATTTACTAACCTTTCACAAGTGTTTACTTTTCTCGTTTGTCGTGTTTACACATTTCGGGCTAGCTACAGTCTGAGAGTATTAGGTGTTAAAGTATAACTGATTGATTAAACAACAGTTAAACCCTTTTAGTTTTAGAATTATCATCTATGTACTTCCATCAGAAACTATACAACAGAATATAAAGTCAAGAGGGTAGCACTTACAGAGTACTACATTTATGATAAGCAGAGGTTCAGTTCAGGCTATTTTTATTTGTTTATGTGTTTTTATCAGGCTTTCTATTTGTCCTATTTGAAAGAAAACGGAACAAAATAGAAAGCTCTATAAAAATGTGTTCAACACGTCAAAAACAGCCAGTATTCAGCCAAACCTCTGTTTAGATACCCTGGTTGTCAGAGTACAGCACTAGCCGGTCAAGGGAGTTATGCCGCCTACGCAGTGACTCCTCGGGCCGGCTAATACGATTTTCCTAGTCTCTACCAGACTCTTGGTCGCTGGAAAACCGTAGAAATGGAACAAATAGAGGAGTAAGCCGGCCAGAGGAGTATAGCCAGCTAGGGAACAGCGCGCGAGGTCGCTATGGGCTTGGGAAAAACTCAAAGCCGATGAGTGCTGTCCTCTGGCAACCAGCAGGGTACTGCTTAGAGAGTACATGTATTGTGTTTTACAATAGACATGATGTCAGTTCAATTTTCCTTTGCTCTTCCATTCCACAGAGACTTTGGTTCACTTTCAAAGGAGAATATTCGGGAAAACAACAAGCTGGTAGGTGCTCAGAACATTTTGTCTGGCAAATAAAAGAACAGTAGAATGAGTAGATGTGGAACCACCACTAGCAAATCAGTGAACTCATTTCCTTCTGACCCAGTTGTCATTCTACATACCAACCTTAAATAACTCAGTATTTCTGTCTTGCTGAATTATTGATCAAACGAAAAACAGATAAAAATCATACATGTATTACATAGCTTAACTGTTCAAAAGAATTTTTTCAATTTAACTTAATTTACTATTCATCTATGTGTTGTTAACATGTTGCGGAACAAAATTATTGTCATATGGCATGAGGTCTATGTATACCAGTTACACGTTTTGTTATATTGTAATGCTGTCTTGTTATTACAGTCCAATTCTTTTAGTTGTTAAGTCAAACATGCCTATAATAGTCATATAAAGCAGACAGAATTTCTAGTGGGAAAGTAATGTAAGGGACGGCCAGAAAGTAGCCACATTGGCCAGCAGGTGATTCTTATGCAGAGGTGACAGTGTGGATATGTAAGAAAAAAATTTCGATCCCTCCGTTGATGCAAATGTATCTCTAACAGACTTTTATCCTGTCCACAGGCTTTTGATGTGGCGGAGCAGGAGTTGGGCATCCCTTCTCTACTGGACCCTGCAGACATGGTGGCACTGAAAGTTCCTGACAAACTCAGCATCATGACGTACCTGTCACAGCTATACAACTTCTTCAGTGGGCCAGGGCTCGGTAAGAACCCTGTAAACCCAGTTTTTTTTTTCTAATCAGGGGAAGAATGGTACCCTGAGTACCATCCTCCATTGTGATCGCTGGCTCGCCAGCAAAAGTATTACTCAGTGTTAGCCAGAGGTCACCATGGAGCATGGTACTCAGGCTAGAAGAGTTATGCCTCTCCCTTATGCGTTAAGTACAAGAAATTGAAATACATTGTATCTCAAAAATGGGGAAAAAAACTTCCACATCATTCTCAGTAGCTTTACTCCCTTGCAATGCCCCCGTGTAATGTTTTTTTCTTCTAGAAAAACAGTAACATACTGTTACTTCAGGGGCTTGAAGAGCATAGGATCAGAGTTGCATATACAAGACAGCCTAGGGCGGTTCAAATTTCATTCCTGGGAAAGAACTATAAACAATATAAAATAAATGATACATTCTCCAAAGCAGAGCCAGCTCAATTATCTTCCCACTAAACGTTACAAACCATTTGAGATAGGAGATGTTTACTTTCAAAAGGGAAAAATGCTCCTAGCTAAGAACCTGCTTAAGAAATACAGACAGGTACAGACATGTTTATGCCCAAGTGCTGAGGTCAAAATCACAAATAAGAAAGCCAGCCTTGGCTGCAATTTAATCCTATAAGGTTTACTGTAAGCACATGTTCCCTCTCAAGTTCTGTGGTGCAACAAAGGAACTACTGAACAGTGTATTGCACCCTGTTTGCATTTTCTGCAGTATTACATTCCTCAAGCTGTAGTCTTGTTCTACATTATCAAGTTAGAAAAAGCTGGCATTACCTTTAGATTGTGGTTAACTGTGAGCCATGCATGTAAACTCGTAAGTTGTAGCTGAAATTACAGTAAAGTTTGCAAACACGTCAAGATGAAAACTGGGAAAAAAATTGAATGATCTAACTTATAGTAAGTTCATTCCCTGAAACCATGTTAGACAAGCTCCTCCTTCTGTATCCATGCTGATGCTTTCCAGTTGAGCATTTTTCTCTCTTTTTATCTGAGTACCAACAACTTAACATTGTCAGGCCTTGACGACAAATCAAGTTGGCCTGGCCACATACAATATGCAAGAGGTACAACAGAATGATTTCAATTTGTATAGATTCATGCACAGTGCAAAGACATTAGGTTCAGACCCCAAGTGTCACTAAGGACATTATGTAGGAGAGAACTCTGCACATCATTAACACCATGCAGTGCTCGTTTCGCTTTGTGGAGTCTCCATGCATTCTAATTGTAAGTCTTCTATCCTCATACGTTTCTTGAAGATTTACAAGTGTTCTCCTTATGATCATCCAGGAGGTGCAGGTAAGGGAGGAGTGAAGCGACCTCCAGCCAGTCTGTCTCCTGCTGCAGGGGTCAAGAAGTCCAAGGCTGTGGATGATGATGATAACCCCTTCAAGGTAATGGGCTGTGATTGGCCAGAAAATCATGTCAATCATCCAATCAGAGGTCTTGCAGGTCAGCTGATGTTGAGCTTGATCAGGTTGATGAAAATTTGCCAAAATTAAATCAAAGAAAGTTCTCTTACTTCTGATGATTGATTAAATCATGAATTAGTCAAGAGATAATCATGTAATGAAAATGTGAAATTGTATTGAGATGAAATAGATTTGCAATAATCTTTGAAGAAATCATTGTACAGTATCGAGGCGAAGTGATTGGCAAAACCTATATTGTCAAGTACTGTTGGACATCAAAAATCACAATTTAAGCGCATGTATTTATGCCACTAATAATTCACACATTGAAGTTACAAATCATACTAAGTACAGCTTTCATTCATGATTGGATGGTTGATTCATTTAGGACATGTTTTTATTTTATTGTTACCAGAAACATGCATTGTTCACATGGTTAGTTGCAGATTATCCACCAAAAATTTTCTGTCGAAAATTGTTTTTTAAAGGGACAATTTTGTTATAGAATGAATTACCAAGATTGGAGTTTTCTACATGATGTTGTGGCTTTCTGCTATTAGATTCATGTGGACAATGCTTGTCATTTGCACTGGCTTTTGTTAACTAATTTGTTCTTTTCTTTTACAATTAATGGTGGTGGGTTGTTCTTTCCTTTTCCTGTATCTTGTGTTCTGTTTTGGATGTGCTTACTGCTTGGGTCAGGCCTACCTAGCACAAGAACCAGTGTTACAAGAAACCAACAAGGTAAACAGTAAAGAGTTATGCTTAAAGGGGACTGCAAGTGTGCTGTGGTGCTGATTCTTTTGCTCTTGTGATCATGCCTTGAAATTGTTTTAAATTTGATATTCTGATGATGATTTTCTCACAACGAATGATTGGAATTAAATCAATCAAAAAGATGTGTTTTCAGAAAATCTTAGTACTGTTTCAGATGCAAGCTTAGCCTAGTAAAAATTGAGATTATAATAACTTTATATCTAGCAAGCATGTACATGTATGATTCTATAAATCGTATGTATGAATTACCATTTATATTAAGATGTATGTACATGCTCATTTTCATGTCACAAAATTTATGTTGCATTATTTTAGTTGAATTCCAAGTTTCAAAAGCAGCTAGTTTCTTCCAAGACTCAATATTGCATGTTTTTGTTTTGCGAGTGTCCTTGTTTTTTTAGATTTATGTTCTGAAGTGTTTTTTTAAAGTTGGCTGCCACCTTTTGAGTTTTTTTTTTTGCAAACCCTCTTCACTGCACACACACTCTTTATGTTGCTTATGTTGTACACCCATGTTTTACCTTTATCAGTACATTTCATATTGACTGCAAAATTGTACAATGTCATGTATGACATATTTTGTACCTTGTACGTACAGCATATATATATCATGTACATGTAGTTCACACACGTTGTAGTTGTGCACACAATATAAGCCTGTCTGAACCAGGCTTGGATGCACCAAGGACGCTACATCAACGTCCTTGGATGCACAAACTTTAAGGTGTTTCTTTATACAAGAGTTTACTTTGTAGGGATTCCTCCTTATTTACCTCTCAGCCTGAATATATGTAGGTCATTCTCCCATCAACCCTGTACTGTTTAGGCCTCCAGTCATATGTACCCTTAGGGAACTCAATCACCCTAATATGGATAATTGCAATCGTTAATTATACATGCATGATAAGCAATTGCAATTATCCATGTATTAATATAAGCAGTTGAACAGATCCTCTTTCTAGTTCATTTGCCACTACATGTATCAACCTTCTGTGGTCTTTACCCTGTCATACTAACAGCCATTTTACAATTTGTATTATAATGTCATGTACATGTATGATGTAGAAAATATTAATATTCAGATATTATTACCACTTAACATCACTGGAAAGCATGATATCCTCATGGTCTAGAGATATGCTTGTATAGTGCCCATTGTTTCTACACCTTTAAATGTTAATCACAGTGTAGTAGATATCTAATAGAATGAATTTGTGCATGTATAATACAAGCATGATAAGAAGCCATGTAGAAGCCCTGGCATGTCCTTTTTTCTGCACCAATTTTCATTACTGTTGGTAGATAACTAATTAAATGAATATGTGCAATTGTGCATGAATGATACAAGCATGAGAAGTCATTATAAAAAGCATATGCCCATCCCATCCACTGTGCAATAACTGCATGGCTGTTGTTAAATGGTATCTCACCACAGACTGAGGACAAAAGGCGCAGACGGAGCCCGTCACCCTCACCCTTCTCCAAGAGTCAATTATCTTCTCTGAAATCCAGCCTCCAGGAGGTAGGAGAGGACTGTTAAATAAAACAACAGACTTTAGTGTGATAAGAAATAACACAGCATGCACATACTACAAGATCCTTCTACTCCTCCTAACCCCACTGTGGCAGAACTAAACAAGAACATCACTTCAGACTTCTCCAATATAGCATAACAAACCTATGAAGGCTTGAAGTGCACTATTCATATAGGTACACTTACTTTACTTTGGTTGAGCTCCCGCTCCAGCCAAACTTGAAAGCTGCCTTAACACCACCCTATCTTCCATCAGGGACTGGATGCACATCTGTCACCCTGGATTAACTCTTTGAAAAACTTCCACATTGTGGGAAAACATGTCTCTTTCCAGGTCTTTCTCTTCTCCACTTCCAGGCTCGATGTTTTACTTGTTGATATTCATATGAGAATTTAAGTTGGGGGACCACGGTACAAGATACATGTACATGCTCATGCTCGCATGCTGTTATGGCACCAGAGTATGTATGGCACTGCACGTGTGAGAGCTGGATTCCTGACTCAAGAATTCGGACAAGCACTGAGGTTTAATGTTACACACTCAAACATCTCTATCTATCTGCTCTGTAACGAAACTAACGGTGACAGCCAACTGAAAAACACTGCTAGAACTTAACTTTCACTGAGGGAATCTTGCCAGCTATATGTATTTGATACAGACGTACAGGTGAATCTGAATGTGATCATGAAGATATGTCCTAGTGACATTTTGGTAACCAGGTTTCAGTTTCAGCTGCCTTCCTCTTTGCAACCCTTCTGTAATGGAAGGTCCATGAAGAAAAAAAAAAGAACAATTCTGATTGTAATCATTGCAGTTCCCCATGCAAGGTTTAGCGGTATTCATTGCTAATGGGTTTGATTTTGATTACAGAAAATTATCTGAATGTGAATGTGATCCAAATGATTTGTCAATGTTGTTGATTAGATGTTCTATAACAAGATGGAAAGAAAAAAAGAAGGTCTGAGGGGGCAGTGACTTACCTCAAGGTTCAACAGCCCCAGACAAGTCCTCAGATGTTACCATTTTTATCCCCAGCATGGATTCATGATGATGATACATTTGTGTAATTTTGTGTCCAGGACATTGAGCAGTTCATGCCAGCAGAGGTGGTGCAGCGCAGCGACAAGAACTGTTCTGTCTGTGACAAGTACGTCCACATCGTGGAGAAGGTCTTCGTGGATGGGAAAATGTACCACAGGAACTGCTTCAGGTAAGCACCTTTAAAAAAAGATTTACAAGAAGTACTTAATTGGAATATGAATTTTTAGGAAAAATTTAAGGTGTAACGTTAATTCACCTTTATCCGTTGAGTTACCTATTTCTGTTGTTTCTAAAACAGGGTATGAACAGATATTAAGTCGACGCTGGTTGCAATATTTTCAGGATATTGCAGCTTGAAACCACCCATTGACATGATATCACTACATACCCTGTTAGTAAAAGCAACGGATATAGGTTACTCTACGGATAAAGGTGAACCAGCGTTACTTGTTCTTATTCTTACGTGCATTTTTTTTATGTCCAGCAGTAGTGCGCATGGTCTAAGGGCCAATTATGACTGTTTTGGAAAGCTTGTAGTGTAGAGTGAATTCATCCCTTAGCATTTAATCAACAACTTTCGCACTGCAGTCATCCCTCAGTAGGACATGAGATGCAGAGCTCCCATTGAGAAGTTTTACAAAGTATAGTTTTCTATGTTTCTCTTACTAAGGGACAACTGCAGTGCAAAATATATCTAAGTAATTTGTAGCTTGAGGAATGGATCATTCTGCATTTTCCTGGGCATTTTACCCCTGAACAAAGTGGCATTGCCCAGTATGTTTCCAGATCCAGAGCCACTGTTTCCAGTAGGTTGTGTTATATATATAAAATCTCTAAATTGTATGTCTGAAGTGTCTCTTTTTGACTATTTTTCCTTAGATGTACGATCTGCAAAGTGAGTTTGAAAGCCGGAGCTTACAAGGACGGCAGTGCCCCAGGAGAACTCATCTGCAGTCGCCACAGCCAGGCAGCCGAGTACCGAACACCTGAGCCGGAGAAGCCGAAACCAGAGCCCGTGAAGAAGCCAGAAGTAGAAATAAGAGTGGAAGAAGAGTCACCAAGTGTGGCTGCAAAAGCTCGAGCGAGATTCTTTGAAGAACAGGCTCAGCAGAATGAAAAGGAGGCTGGCGCAGACCCCTTTGCAAAACGGTCCGCCCAGAAGGCTAAACAAGAGGCCGAGGACAAGGAGAACAAGAATATGCTTCCTGGTATCTTAAAGAACATTGCTGATGCAAAGAAGAAGAACCAAGCTAAGCAACTAGCTGAGGAGGCACCTCCCGCAAAGCCTCCCAGATCTCCGTACGGCATCAAGAATGGCAACGGAAACAACAACTCTCCTCCGACGCCAAGGAAGGACTTGAGTCACGAGGACGTAGTTATGGCAGACGTTGCAGAACTTACTCCCCCACCGAGAAGAAAGAAATCCGACAAGTCAAAAAAGACCAAAGAAGGGGACAGGAGCAAATCTCCTGCCCCACCAAGTCCTAAAGCTGAGCCTGTAGCTCCTAAACCTGAAGCAGTATCCATGAATACTGATGTCCAAAAGACTGAAAAGCCAGAAAAACTAAAGCCACAGGAAGTTGAGACAACAAAGCCACCAAGAGATGTATCTCCAAAACCAGCAGAAAGAAAAGTTCCAAAACCAAGGCCTAGAAAGGCTCCAGGGGAAAATGGAGGCGACGCTACAGTTCCTTTAGAAACCCCAAAACCCAAGCCACGTCCACGCAGTGCAGAGATTTTAGAACAACCTGTAGCAAAGCCACCTGAGTCTTATCCTGAAGAAAAGAATCCATTCGATGAAGAACCAAGTCCAGCAGAACCGGTGCAGTCCAAAATACCAGAAAAAGTTGCAGTTCCTAGTGCAGAAAAAGCTCCAGTAAAAGAGGTTGAAAAGGCTGGTCCTAGTGTAGGTGGAACAAAGTCAAAGGAGGAAAGATTGGCTGATCCAAAGCCAAAAGAAACACCAACAAATCAGCCCAAACAAGATGAAATTGTTGTAAACCAGCCTAAACCGGAACAAACCAGTACAAACAAATCCTCTGAAGAGAAAAAACTGCCATCACCAAAATCTGAACCAGCGCAAGTCCCACCAGCTACAGAAACTCCGTCTGCAGAAACAAACAGGCCAGAACGTGCCAATCCCTTTGACACGAAACCGTCAGATCGACCGAATCCGTTCGACACCAAACCAACCGAGAGGAAGCTGACTCGGTTGAAGTGCAGTCTGAACCCGTTTGATGAGCCGAGTGATGAGGAGGAAGATGATGATTCCAGGTCTGACAGTCTCAACCCCTTCGACATCAGTGATGATGATCTCTCAGGTAATTTCTTACTTGGTAACTTTGTGTTTGTTTGTTTGAACCTTTATTTATTCATGAGAAGCTCAAATCGGCCTGCAGGCTGCTTTATATTGAAGTCATGAGGGAGGTAAGAATAAGTCATCCCTGCTAATTATTTACAAAGTTCAGATACGTCTTAAAACTGTGCAGTCCTATCTTGTCTGATTACATTCCCTTCACAATACATTGTATGTTCATGTCATGACACTACCTGAGTGCATGCAATGTACATTTTTTTTATTTGTTTTGCCACATCTTCAAAGCTAAGTGTATCTGCACTGAAAATTCATTCGTCTTTGGCAAAGTACACGTTGATCTAAATTAAAACTATTCCCCAACACAAATTGGACTCACCCATTGCTGATGTCACTTGTGCATGTAGTCAAGTGCCAATGCTTCCAAGTTTAAGCAATTGGGACTTATTCTGATGTGTTCTTTGTGAGTTGGAGAACAGTTTACGTTCTCCAAACCTTTGTAGGAACTAGGCTTTCTTCTTTCTGCCTAACATGTCTCCATGCTGACAGTGTCTACCGTAGAGCTGTGTCTCTATGGAACAAGCTTCCTCCTGATCGCTTTCCTGATGGGTATATCCTTGACTGCCGCAAGTCAAGGGTCCATAGACATCTTACTACCTGGTGGTAATACCATACTACTTCAAATCCTGCATTGCTTTAACTTTGACTTCACCCCTATGGCCCTTTCTCTGATCTACAATTTACTAGTTACGTATCTCACCTTGCTCTGATTGGTTTAAGTTAACTAACACTTAACTTCAGGTGGCTGTTCAGGGCCTTGTTTTGTGGTAAAATCTACATAGTGTAACATCCAAAATTTAAAAAGAATTAACTAACAATGGTTCACAAATATCAAAAAAAGATCTTTATGCCTTAAGTAGGTAGCAATGAATATTGATTCTAATGGGTATTTTAACCAAATCAATCATGTTTCATACGTCTTAAATTTAAGCCACCACTCTTATGACATTACTGAAAAAATCATTGTTTATTACTTAAAGTATTGATGATATTTTTCCTCCAGTTAGTGTGTTTATTTGTTTGTTCAGCTCGGGCTGGGAAAGAAGTGCCCAAACAGGTGCAGGCACCAGTAGAGGTTCCAATCCAAACAAGTACTGTAACACACGAACATGTAACAAACAAGAAGGGTAAGGTTGAAAAAGGAACTATCACCTCAAGAATGAGCACATCAAAATGACACAAAAAATGACAAGTTGAACTCACATATAATTATACAAATGTCACAGTATGCTGCACAATCAAACAGTGAGTGAATTGTTAAAAAATGAACAGTCATTGTATAAAAAATCAGCCATATATGAAAGACATAAAAGCATAAAATGAATAAGTTGGCTGGATAATTGCGCTTACTCAGCCTACTGAAAGCAATACATGCGCCAGAGAACACCTGCACCTTTCAATCCATTAACTGCTCATTGTTATTACCAAAGAAAAACAAGCAGAATTTCATTTGTTGCACATCAGAATGGGATTATGGATAGTATCAAATTGCTTCAGTCAGTTTACTCAGCTACTGTATAATGTAGAGAGGAGGCAAGCTCAATTGGGACCATCTATATTGAATTTACTGTATTCATTGTTGCAAAATTAAGAAATAAAAGGAGATAATCAGTCATACTACTTTGGAAAACGTTGAAGCTGATGAACAATATCAATCAAGTTATACTAACAAATTGCTGCAATATAATGAAGCTACTTCCAGCTGTAGCCTGTAGGGTGATTCAAATCTATTGATTTGATTTCAGCAACTATTCAATAGACAGAAATCAATCCCAAATATCTTGAAAGATTAACTGTTCAACCCTTTAAATTCTGTTATGCAACTTTCAGATAGCATCCCCTATCTTTAATCAGCAACTGAGAATGAAGTTGAACTCTGAAGACCAATGAATTGTTACAGAATACTGTAGTGGATGCTATCTTGACATATCTGACTCTTTACAGAATTTCTTGATTGCTTAATCATAAGTTAATGCATTTTGTTTATGCAATATTCTACCTGGATGTCTAACCTTCAGCAACATGATCAGAAGTATATTTACATGTACGTCATGTACATAGTTTTTATTATAAGTGGGTTAGCTTTTCTTTTACACAAACAAAAACGTCTCAACTACATGTTATGTCAATTGGACATCTTCCTTAGAGCTTCTAAGTGGAGTGCTGCTTCTTGCCAATATATGTAGCCAACGTACATGATACACATAGGTGGTGCGAACACTTTACTGGTTGTGTAAAAGAAAACTCCAATATCCAATGTTCAACCAAGCTGATGAAATTACTTTGGGAGTATATTTACATACAAAAACATGTATCTATGTCTCCCCTGTAACCCGTAGATGTTGACCTGGACGAACAAACCCCAGACGAAGGGAGGAAACCCGCGGTCCCCCTGTCCGAGGGACCGGTGGAAGCCCAG